>NC_068287.1:2903251-2978752 GCF_025860055.1 Xyrauchen texanus | reverse complement strand
CTATCGCTCTGTCTAAGCGATTATCTTTCTGAAACACGTCACAAAAACTTACAGAAACGGATAACACAAACATGATGTTGGAAATATACACTTATCAGAATAGTTATATTAAACTTTAGTCTATTTCAGTTAAAGCCATTTAAGTTATAAAGCTGTCTCATGTAATTTCTCCTTTAATTCTATAATATAACCACTAGGTGGAGTTCTAAGCCTATTTTCTGTATTCTCGTTGTTTTAACGTATGAAGAAGACTTGTGTACATGTTGTTGAGAACGCAGTAAAGTGTGACGCATATTTCGTTCTGTGAGTTTTATGAGTACTCCGAGTCTTTATTAAAACCAACACATGAAACATATGTCTAAAGAAAGTAGGGATGGGCTTATCGATCCTAACGTATCAAGATCCGAGTATGATGTTGTTTTAGGGTTGTCTGACTAGAGCTGTCGCGATAGTCAATATATCGACTTATCGCACGATATATGTAAATGAGCGCGATCATTTTTGGTGCCGCGATATATTGCAACTGATAATTTGTTTTATTATTAAAAATAATAATCAGATTCATTTTTACATTAAAATGAATGTCACCAACATTTTAGTTGATCGCGCTGCCTCTGTCATCTTGTCTGCACTCTGTGTCGGAGGCGGGGCTCAGGCAGCGTGTCCACACACACACACACACACAGAGAGAGAGAGAGCGGACACCGTCAGGTGAAGAGAAGGCGTGAACCAACTGCATTTTAAAGTGTTCTGTTTCGTGACATCTTCAGCGAGCCAGTTAGGAAGAACGAGTCCAACATGGAATTGATTTCAAAGCCGCAATCTTCAGCTCCGGTGTGGGAACATTTTGGCTTTAAGCCGAACGAGAGAGGAGAGCTAATTAACGTGAACGAGCCGGTATGTCGACTGTGTTTTAAAACAGTAGCAGCGTAAAGAGGCAACACAACAAACTTAAAATCGCACCTAAAACATAACCATCCCACCCAGTTTTTCAACCTGGGAACAACAACTGCAGCTGGAGTTGGAGAGGGGCCTTCTTCCAGACAGTTATCTGTTGCAGATGCCTTTTCCCGACAGTGCAAATATAAACGTGACAGCGCGAAATGGCGCACACTCACGGATAGCGTAACTCGCTATAAGAAAGACTGTTTAGCACAGCTGGTAACATTGTTACCCCAGTAAGATCCTGCCTTAAGCCCCACAAGGTAAACATGTTGGTGTTCCTTTCTCGGAATCTGCCTAACAATTAAAAAACTAATCTGGCAGCAGAAATGTCCTGTTGATGCATCTGTGCCTTTGTGTGAGACACTTTAAAAGTTTAAATTGACATATTAGCCTACTTTGTTTTGATCTAGTTCTTGATACCTTGCACTTTTTTGTTAACGAAAGTGTATTTATTTACTTGTTTTATTTATTTGGGATATATTTTTTCACATTTCACAATGTCTAAATATTGAATAGAATAAGAATAAAATGTTCTTTGTTCTTTGAAACAGTGTACTTGCATTATTATGCTATTATATTGTCATTATGTAATCAGTGGCATAAAATGGTCTGAAAATTACAATAATATCGTTTATCGCAATTAATTTATGTGCAATATATCGCACAACAAAAAGTAGTTATCGTGACAGCTCTATGTCTGACAGATTATTTTTGCTCGCATCTTCACGAAGGTTTGTCGGTTGTATACAATGTTTGCCTGTTTGAACATTCAAGCGATTTTACACTATTCAACTCAACAAATGTGAAAACAACTCAAATACATGTTTGCGAGCAGATTGAGTGACACAGCGATCGAGCCGCGTCGTGTCTAACGCTCGCTCGAACGCCTGCTGCTTGCGTCTGAACGGACAATTTCATACAACAAAGTGTAAAAATACATGATATATTGAGGAGTCTGTTATGTCTCAAGTGAACAAACAGTTGAGAAAGAAATCTGGTATAATTATATTAAATTCTGGCATTATTCCAGATGACGTCCTGCTATATTTTTCTCTCGAAACAGCGGAAACAACTTAAACAAAATACTGCGTTATTTGTGCCCATACTGATACATTTAATACATCATCACAAACTATGAAAGTCGTACTTTTATTTGTGTACACTTAAAATAACAACAAAACCTTGTGCTTTTGTAAAATAAAGAAAATAAACCGGCTGCGCTGTCTCTGTCTTCGCGATAATCTTTCTGAAACACGTCACAAAATTCAAGTGAACAAAATCAGCCATTCACGCAGTCTGTATTTTATCATCTCACAATGAATACAGATGCAACAAGCACGGCACAAAACGAAAATAATGATACTTCTCAGTTCTCAAAAGATTAAACTGAACTGTGCCTTGAATATCGTAACATGCGATAAAACCCTCTTAAAGAGACAGTAACAATTTAGCCTTCGCCCTGAACATAGACATCCCAAGTCATTGAAAAGTACAAATGGTATTATTTTAAGTTTTTTAATTTCTCTCTTACGCTGTAAAATGCCACGTTTTTGAATGGCATGTAAAATGTAAAAATAATCACTGATGATTTAAAAATCAAAGCACTGACCATTTAAAGTGTGAGCTTGTACATTTTGAAATTTATAAACAGTCACAGCAATGCAGTGTTATTATGTACCTAGATAGTCTTTCAAATAAAATGAGTTTACCCCAAAAATATATTTCTCTCATCATTTACTCACCCTCAGGCACGTGCACACATAGACATCAAAGGGGGCTTGAGCACCTGCCCTTTTTCTTCCTCGAGAGAAATTAGTGCCCTTTTTCTGGGGTGTTTATTTTTATTTTTTAATAAATAAATTAATATATATATTCCTGTTTACGCACAGCTTCCCTGTCAAACAAATATATTTATTAAATAAAAAACATCAGGTCGGTAGATGAGATTTTGTCGATGCCCGCCTCCTCCCTCCGTGTCGTGTACAGTGCCTCGACTATACAGCTAATTAGCCAAAAGCAAATATAGTTAACTTGTGTCTTGCTAACATTCATGACTCATGAGCTACTAGCTAATGTAATAGGTTAGCTAAAGTCTAGCTAAGGCAATATATCATGGCCATACAGGCCAATATACTGTACTTATTGGAGACATTACAGGTGAATACAGTCACATTTGTGTGATGTACTTAACATAATGATAAATAATCTTAAGATATTATATCGTATGCTATGTATTGTGAATACACCCATGTTAAACATAGAAATGTACTTCCATTGCATATCATAGGAACACATAAGCGTAAATTATAATTACATTGATAAACCTGTACAAAGACCTCCAGATAAATACTGGCCTTCTGGATTAACACATTTAAGTGCTGCAAAAGATATTGACCTATGACATCCTATGACATCAAAAATTATTCTACATTTGAATTATCTCATAGATGTGACTATTGTGGTTCACGGTCATAGGCCCTGTCCTAAATGGCACACTTCATATGAATTTTCAGTCTTGTGTACTTATTTCATGTGTCCATTAACTCCATGAGACCGAAGGGTGTCTCATTTTTCATTTTAGGTATCGGAAGGGTGCTCACGCATACTTTGTGGTCGATATGTGCCCTTGATGCGCACTTTTGCAGAGCACACACTGATGCGAGCTCTACAGCACACATCTTCTCGACAGTCAAAGCGAGGTTACGTTATTGCCCATCGTGCACAGCAACCCTAAAGGCACGGGGTGGCGGTGCCACCGGCTTGGGCTCGCCATCGCTGCTCGCAGCTATATTTATTATTATTATTATTATTTTTTTACGACTTACGGGGCACTTTTGGGGCTCTTAACATGCTCAAAAACTCTTGAAACTTTGCACACGGGTCAGAACCTGCGGTCATTAGGGCCGGGCTGAAGCTGGTACCCGGGCGTGGCAGGGGCTTGACAGCGCCCCTGGAACAGGGTCCGAAAACTTGGTCTATAACTCAAACACGCTTGCATGTAATAATATGAAACTGGGTACACATATAGATCTCATCGTTTCATATATCCTTCATACTTTTACTTTTTACCCCAGACCAACAGGAAACCGTCTATTTAGGGTTGTTTGAAAACGCACGCAATGGAATTTGGAATACTCCTCCCAGAGAATTCCACCAATCGCCACCAAACTCGGTCAGCATGATGTCAAGACATTGAGCATGAAAAATTGCCGGCAGATTTTTGATATCTCTAACGGTTTGGCCGTGGCGAGGAAACGAAATGATGGCGAGAAACGAGAAACAGTCAGAGTGTTATAACTTCTGCATACATTAATTGATCTCGATGAAACTTCAGCGGTGTGTTCACTGTAAGAGGCCGATCGCATGGATGTGACTATTGTGAGTCAAAGTTATAGCGCCACCAACTGGCAGAAGGAAGTGTGTCACTTTCAAAATGCTTTAAAATCACCCACTTATTGTTACACGATTTACTTCAAACTTTATGTGTATAATGTAAACACCCGGCAGATGTAGACGTGTGAAAGGATTATTGATATCTTAAATACTGTTGTTGTGGCAGCTCTTCAAACTTGAATTTTCTTTTTTGATGCCTGGTGCAGGGGCTCAGTAGCGCCACCTTCAGACAAAAGTGGGGTATTGGTTTCATACTTTGACCTAGAGTCAGATATTTTGGTTTGAATGTGGAACACATTGCAAATGAACTTTGAAGCTCCAAAAAGCACACAAAGGAAGCATAAAAGCAAGGAAGTGTGTTATAACTTTTGCATATATTAACTGATCTCGATGAAACTTCAGCAGTGTGTCACATGGATGTGACTACTGTGAGTCAAAGTTATAGCGCCACCAACTGGCAGAAGGAAGTGTGTCACTTTCAAAATGCTTTGAAATCACCCCTTATGTCTCAATTGAACAAACAGTTGATAAAGAAATCGGGTATCAATATATTGAATTATGAATTATTGCAGTGATCAACTTTAATGTCCGGTTAAGATGAAAATAAACTATTGCTCTGTCTAAGCCATTATCTTTCTGAAACACGTCACAAAAACTTACAGAAACTGATAACACAAACATGATGTTGGAAATATACACTTATCAGAATAGTTATATTAAACTTTAGTCTATTTCAGTTAAAGCCATTTCAGTTATAAAGCTGTCTCATGTAATTTCTCCTTTAATTCTATAATATAACCACTAGGTGGAGTTCTAAGCCTATTTTCTGTATTCTCGTTGTTTTAACGTATGAAGAAGACTTGTACATGTTGTTGAGAACGCAGTAAAGTGTGACGCATATTTCGTTCTGTGAGTTTTATGAGTACTCCGAGTCTTTATTAAAACCAACACATGAAACATATGTCTAAAGAAAGTAGGGATGGGCTGATCGATCCGAACGTATCAAAACGTCCGAGAATGATGATCAAATTTCAAAATGCTTTGAAATCACACTCTTATTTTTATTGTAAACCTGTGATAAAACATCGATGCTTGTGTTTTACATTTTTAAGAAAACAAAAAAAATGGCAGCAAACAACCACTTTTATAATTATTGTTTTGCGATCTTTGCGATTGATTTTCTTTCTGATTAATTTTCTGATAAATCTACTATTTGTTGTTGAAATGACGTAGTTCCAACGGGAGTGCGAAGTGGAGGGCGGGTCCACCTTCTTCATGTAGCCAATCAGATGAGCTAATCGCTAACTCTCGATTTACTCTTATCTGATTGGTTTAAAAACACGCCAGTCACCAGAACACATCTTTAACATAATTTGCCTCAGACCCGTTCTCGTTGCTGCAATGGTACTTTTAATAATGTACACATGCATGTTAAATAATAAATAAATAAAAGAACAAATGAATAAATAAATGAATAAATAAACCATGATTACTTAAGGTTACAAATACACACACACACACACTCCATCATTGCAATCTTGACATCGCAGCCTGTTCATTATATCCGCAATAAAATATAATAATAAAATAGTAAACCTAACATATAAAAATTACTCTGTTTAAATTAGGGCTGGGCGATAAAACGATCTCGATATGGCATCGCGATAATATTTATTTAGACTATGATGATAAACTTTTGACATGTTTACTCGATATGGATAGACCTAACAGCCTATTACAAAGCAGAAATAAACGGACAACAGCCAGTCAGAACGCAGATTTTGGCTTGTGCGTCTAAGTACACGCCCATTTGCTAGCAGAGCACTGTTTGAGCTACCGGCAGTGAAGAAAGTGAGTGTAAAGAAAAAATGAGTGGAAACGACGAACTCGAACTATCTTCCAAAGCTGAGGAAATTGTTGACAAAAAAGGTAACAAGACGTCAATTATATGGAAGTGGTTTGGATATCTGAAAAGCGACGACGCGCAAATAAAGACGGTCTCGCGAAATATGCCGTCGGTCGGTGATAACCAAGACGGAAACACAACAAATAAAACCTTTTCGGTCACCTGAAAAGGTACCATCCCAGCGACCACACCGAGAGTATGAAAATGCGGGCCCATGTTAATGTTACTCCGTCCAAAAGTTTTGCAGACTAGTCTTTCTGGCAAAAAACCTATAATAGGGTAATTAGGGTTACATATGACGAGCACTACCTAAAAGGTGTAGCATAGTGACTGGTTTACAATGTTTACATTTTGCACTTTTTACTCAGATTGCTACCTCTAAAACATTTGAGATATTTAAAACCAGTACACAATTAATATTTTATTTATCTGACAGTTAAGTACTTAAATCTGCCAGGGACTTTGTGGTTCACTTGTTTACATTTGTTGTCTTGGTTGTACCTCTGCAAACATTTTGAAATGTTTGCTGCCCTGCCAAAGAAATTTGATGTGATAGTACTGTAGTCACAGCTTTTAGTTTGATATTTTATAATCAGTTACAAGGCAAGCTAACTTGCATTGTTTTGTCAAGGCAGATAAAGCATGTTTGCTAAAAGTAAAATGTTAACATTTAGATTTAAAGTTTATCAATATTCTTTTATAACAAAATATATTCTCAACCAATCCATGTTTGCACAGTTAAATGTTTGCATTGTTATTTATTTATGTTAATAAACTATATAGTTCAACTATTGAACCTTCTGGTTTCTTCAGGCATCATTATCAGTATACTTTTCAAACGGGCAGCATTATTAAATTATATATCGTAACAAATATCGATATCGATCAATATGGAAAAAATATCATGATAATATATTTTGCCATATCGCCCAGCCCTAGTTTAAATAGTCAGTAGTACAATTCGTATCATTCACAGTAAGCACCGCTCCACTGTGATGATTCCAAGCATATTTTTGCGCATGTAAAGCGGATGATTTTCTACGTCGGTATTGGAGCATGAGTAAAGTACAAAGCCTATAATAAAGAATAGTTTAGCATCCAAATACATCACAAATGTAAAAACATTTTGATTGTAAAGAGAGCGTTTTTTTTTATTCGTGTTCTGTTCTGAATATCATTCAATTTCAAGGATTTGTTGTGGAATGTTTTGAGAGTATCATCAAATAAGAATAATTCTCTCATTTTAGTGATTCCCTAGTTATTTTTTTTATAATTCTAATCCGGTAAGGCAAGTAATATTCTCTGTGTCTTTATATAAATAAACCAAAACAAAAAAGTTTGAGAATCGCTGCTTTATGGCACGTTTTGGATTGTGGTCAGCACAGAAAACAGCGCACGATTCTTAAATGGTTTGAAAGTTATATTGAAATGCTTACAAAGGAATGGATAAGAGGAATCAACATTTTTATTTAAAAACAAGTCATCTGAAACCTGACATCAAGTAAGGTGAGGAACAACGAATTTCACACACTTGGAAAATGCTTTTTATTTGATTGAGTGAATGTGGCTCTTAAAAGAGCCATTGTTGCTGCCCTTAAAAGGACATTTGTTGCTTCATCTTCTGAGTTCCACCTGCAGAGGTTCTCGGAGGTTGCTCGGCAGAAGCTGGTTTCCCTCTGGTCTCAGGTATACTCCATCTCTGCACAGATGGAACAAGCCGATGTTTCTGTGGTGAATGCAGCGCATCTGCCTCTCTGCCAAGAAGCCAGACATGGCGCCGATGATCCACCGCCGGCTTCGTTCAATGCCATAGCCAGTCCTGCCAGTCTGTCCTCTCCAATTTAGACGGGGTAAAATGCCAGAAAACACCAGCCTGGTTCTGGGAAACATTTGTAAGACTTCGGTCAGGTCACTCTTTATTTCCCGAAGAAAATCGAGGCGGTTGCGGCCCACCCGACACAAACTGTTCCCTCCCAGGTGAATAATGAGAATATCTGGAGCTGTAGCTTTGGCCCTGAGAGAGCGCAGAGCTGGAAACAGCTGCTCCCAGAGTCTGCCTCCTCTGCCGTCCCAGGTGTTCTCACACTGAAGACCGAGGTTTCCGTCCAGGCGCTGCTCACAGAAGCGAGTATGCAGTGTGCGGATGATGGAACTGCCGACGATCCAAACACGTGAAGCCATCTCAAAGACGAGTGAGGGAATGTGATTTACAACCGGTATTTATGAGTGTTGCACGTTTGGTTCCTAAAGGTGTTACAGGCCCCACCCATTTCCAGATTCAATAATCGGCTCGTTCTTACATAGTAGAGCACGTTCGCACATGCGCAGTCTTCAAAAACGGTGCTTTATTTATTTATGTACCGTACAAAAACGGTACATAAATAACATTTGTATGTGTTCTAAACAAAAGACACAGGTTGTACTGAATGTCAGCTTGTTTATTTGGCTCAAGATAAGGATTTATTAAGTCCACATGTCATGCAAACAAGAAATGCTTCTAACTAGGTCGAGAGCTGTCGTTGCGAATGTTCGTTGGAGCTCTACAGCACACATCTTCTCGACAGTCAAAGCGAGGTTACATTATTGCCCATCGTGCACAGCAACCCTAAAGGCACGGGGGTGGCGGTGCCACCGGCTTGGGCCCGTCATCGCTGCTCGCAGCTTTAATGTAGAATTGTTTTCGTTAGGATATTTTTTTTTTTTTTTACGACTATTCGGGCACTTTTGGGGCTTTTAACGTGCTCGAAAACTCTTGAAACTTTGCACACGGGTCTGAACCCGCGGCCATTAGGGCCGGGCTGAAGCTGGTACCCGGGCGTGGCAGGGGGGCTCGATGGCGCCCCCTGGAAAGGGGTCCGAAATCTTGGTCCATAAATCAAACACGCTTGTATGTAATAATATGAAACTCGGTACGCATATAGATCTCATCGTTTCATATATCCTTCATACTTTTACTTTTTACCCCAGCCCAACAGGAAATCGTCTATTTAGGGTTGTTTGGAAAACGCATGCAATGGAATGTGATATACTCCTGCTAGAGAATTCCACCAATCGCCATGAAACTCGGTCAGCATGAAGTCAAGACATTGAGGATGAAAAATTGACAGCGGATTTTTGATATCTCGAACGGTTTGGCCGTGGCGAGGAAACTAAATGATGGCACGAAAAGAGAAACAGGAAGTGTGTTATAACTTCTGCATACATTAATTGATCACGATGAAACTTCAGTAGTGTGTTTGCTGTAACAGGCCGATCGCATGGCTGTGACTATTGTGAGTCAAAGTTATAGCGCCACCAACTGGCAGAAGGAAGTGTTTCACTTTCAAAATGCTTTGAAATCACCCTCTTATTTTTACCCGATTTACTTAAAACTTTTGGTGTGTAATGTAAACACACGGCAGATGTAGACATGTGAAAGGATTATTGATATCTTCGATACTGTTGCCGCTGCAATGCTTCAAACTCGAATATTCTTTTTTGATGCTTTTGAGACTCTTAGCATACTTGAAATTGCATGAAACTCGACAGACGCATCACATTTATTAGCCAGTAGACATGTGCAAAGTTTCAGAAACGGGCGTGGTGCAGGGGCTCAGTAGCGCCACCTTTTGACAAAAGTGGGGGGGTTGCTTTTACACTTTGACCCACAGTCACAAAACTCAGTAATTATATTGTTCTCATCGAGCCGGACAACTTTCTAATTTACAGTCATTAGCTCAGACCAACAGAAAGTCAGATATTTTGGTTTGAATGTGGATGTTTTGGAGAATTTTCTCTGCCTCTCTCACTGACCCTACGTCTCTCTGTGTCTGGGGGGAGGGGGGTGATTTGGCTGTTGAATGAGAATGCTTTTATTTTGGTTTTTCAAGGTTTTGGGGCCCTTAACGTACTCGAAAACTCTTGAAACTCTGCACACGGGTCAGAACCCGCGGCCATCAGGGCCGGGCCGAAGATGGTACCCGGGCGTGGCAGGGGGGCTCGACAGCGCCCCCTGGAATGGGATTCGAACACTTGTCCGTGTATCAAACATGCTTGCATGTAATAATATGAAACTCGGTACACTTGTAGATCTCATCGGGCCGAACAACTTTCGTGCTCTTAAGTTTTACGCCAGCCCAACAGGAAGTCGGCTATTATGGGTTGTTTGGAAACACGTGCTCTGGAATTATATATATTCCTCCTAGAGAATGAATCCAATCGCCACCAAACTCGGTCGGCATGAAGTCAAGACATTGAGGATGCTACATTCCGGACAGATTTTTGATATCTCGAACGGTTTGGCCGTGGCGAGGAAATTGATTTATGACTAAAAAAGGACACATGAAGTGTGTTATAACTTAGTTAGTTCTATCTACAGTTACAAAATTCGGCGTGTATATTGTTCTCGTCAAGCCGAACAACTTTCTAATTTACAGTCATTAGCTCAGACCAACAGAAAGTCAGATATTGTGGTTTGAATGTGGATTTCTTGGAATTTTTCTCTCTCTGACAGACAGAGTGACCATTCTGTGTTTTTTCTCTCTGTGTCTCTCTCTCTGACAGACAGAATGGCCCTGCCATTTTTTTTGTGTGTGTGTGTGTGGGGAGGGGAGGGGAGGGGGAGGGAATTTCTCTGTTGGAACTTTGAAGCTCCAAAAATCACATAAATGCAACATAACAGTAACCCATAACACTCCAGTGGTTTAATCCATACTTTCAGAAGGGATATTATAGGTGTGGGTGTGAAAAAGATAAATAGTATATATATTGTATGTAGTATATATTGTATTTTTATATTTTTTTACTATAAATTGTCCACCCTGCTCAGGAGGGGTGATATGCTTAAGTAAATCACCAAAAAAAAAAAAAAAAACTGAAAAAGAACTCTTAAGAGAGAAGAGCGCTTGTGAAAGTGAAAGTAGAGATTTATAGTAAAAAATGACTTAATTATTGATCTGTTTCACACCACTTCTCATTTATTTACATTGAAAGGACCAACAGAGCTGAGATATTTGTAACCCAGATGATCCAGGCTACCAGTAGAAGAGTTGAGAGATGTGTAAAAAGATGGGAAAAAGCGAATAAGAGAGAACAACGAGTGCTTTAGAAGAGAAAGTGTTTCATCCAATTATGGATCGTGCTGCATTGACTGACACTCCAAGGAGCCAAAGGTAGCAGCGCACTGAGACTGCGCGGGCCACACTGCTGCTGTCAAAAAAACATTGGGAGAGAGCGAGCGAGTCAGACGAAGCAGATACTCCTCATTAAAAAGTAGATATTGAGGAAAAGAAACTTGAATGCAATCAAAAGATTACATTTGAGTGAAAGTGATAACTTTGAAGAGCTGACGCTCGAAGTCGAGAATAAAAACCGATGTAGATACACGGAGCGCAAAAAGCACCGCAAATTATCTTCTTGCAAAATAAGATGTGAAATTCTTGCCTTGGTGAGTTGTTTTTTTTGTTTATTGACTTGACATTTTACAAGAAACTGTTGCAGACGCAGCGGCAAATCAGTAGTGTGACATTAGAGTTCATATAGGCCACTTGTGCATAGTGTGTGAGCTAGTGTTAATTTGCACGTCGGGCTAAAGCTAATCACATGTGAAGATGCAAACGAGTCGATGAAAAGTGACAATGTTGTGTGTAAGTGTCAAGATATTGAGTTAATACGTTGTTTGAAGTGTATACATGATATTTGTTGATGAAAGTGTTTGAATGGAAGATTAATTATTGTTCTGCCTTTTGTTTTTGCAAGGATGTTTTTTTTTTGTTGTATGTGTGTTTCTTCCGAGAAATTGTGATCAACATCCTGGATACGTGCAACGCATATGAGCGTATGTAAAAGGCGAGCCACCTACGGAGACCATTTGATTGAACTTTGATCTTGAACTCATCGAAACTGGTATGAGAAACCTTTTCGTTTTCGGACAAATTGGACCGAGACTTTGTTTTTGCATATTTTTCCTCGAACTTTGAACGGAGAGACATCGATTCTGAACTGAACGATTCTAAAGAGTCAAAAACTCTTTTGATCTGAGTCATTTGACTCTGAACTGACACTAACTGAATCAATTCAGTGGATTTTGAACATTTGATTCATTTGGCTGAAAAGACTGTTACATTTTAAATTGAAAGAGTGATTTGAGTTATTAAGTTGCAATATGTTGTTTTGAGAACATTGTTTATTGCTTCTAAAAATGTTATTGGGTCATAACCAAACTGAGTCTGAGTTTTCCAAGTTTCATTTTATTATTTCATTTTCAACTGTTGTCAATTGAGTTGATTTGTTTGAGTTGATGAGTCCAACTTCCTGGAATTTCAAAAAAGAGATTTGATTGTAAGCATTATCATACATTGTATGTTGTCAAATTACAGTATTGAGATTTACATGCTCCAGACAAATTGCAATTAAGAATATCTTCAACGAATACAAGATTCCAACCAGTAAAAAAAGCTCTTGGTTTTCACCTACCTGCTGTGTTGTTTCCCTCTCTCCAGTAGCCGCTCCTTATCTTCTGATCAGTTGGCCCATATCGAATTGTACTGAACCTTATACAAGTGTGACACTCAAGACCTGGCACGTGTGCCTCGTTACATATCCTTGCATACTTTTTGGTTGATATGTGCCCTCGATGCGCACTTTTGCAGAGCCCACACTGATGCAAGCTCTACAGCACACATCTTCTCGACAGTCAAAGCGAGGTTATGTTATTGCCCATCGTGCACAGCGACCCTAAAGGCACGGGGGTGGCGGTGCCACCGGCTTGGGCCCGCCATCGCTGCTTGCAGCTATATTTATTAGGGCCCAAGCCTTGAAAAGGCAAGGCCCTATTGTTTTCGTTAGGATGACTATGATTATTATTTTTTTTATGACTATTGGGGCACTTTTGGGGCTCTTAACGTGCTCGAAAACTCTTGAAACTTTGCACACGGGTCAGAACCCGCGGCCATTAGGGCCAGGCTGAAGCTGGTACCGGGGTGTGGCAGGGGGGCTCGACGGCGCCCCCTGGAACGGGGTCCGAAAACTTGGTCCATAAATCAAACACGCTTGCATGTAATAATATGAAACTTGGTACACATATAGATCTCATCGTTTCATATATCCTTCATACTTTTACTTTTTACCTCAGCCCAACAGGAAATCGTCTATTTAGGGTTGTTTGGAAAAGGCATGCAATGGAATTTGAAATACTCCTCCTAGAGAATTCCACCAATCGCCACGAAACTCGGTCAGCATGAAGTTAAGACATTGAGGATGAAAAATTGCCGGTGGATTTTTGATATCTCGAACAGTTTGGCCGTGGCGAGGAAACGAAATGATGGCGCGAAAAGAGAAACAGGAAGTGTGTTATAACTTCTGCATACATTAATTGATCTCGATGAAACTTCAGCAGTTTGTTCGCTGTAAGAGCCCGATCGCATGGATGTGACTATTGTGAGTCAAAGTTATAGTGCCACCAACTGGCAGAAGGAAGTGTGTCACTTTCAAAATGCTTTGAAATCACCCTCTTATTTTTACCCGATTTACTTAAAACTTTTGGTGTGTAATGTAAACACATGGCAGATGTAGACATGTGAAAGGATTATTGATATCTTGGATACTGTTGCAGCGGCAATGCTTCAAACTCGAATATTCTTTTTGATGCTTTTTAGACTCTTAGCATACTTGAAATTGCATGAAACTCGACAGACACATCACATTTATTAGCCAGTAGACATGTGCAAAGTTTCAGAAACGGGCGTGGTGCAGGGGCTCAGTAGCGCCACCTTTTGACAAAAGTGAGGGGGTTGGTTTTATACTTTAACCCACAGTCACAAAACTCAGTAATTATATTGTTCTCATCGAGCCGGACAACTTTCTAATTTACAGTCATTAGCTCAGACCAACAGAAAGTCAGATATTTTGGTTTGAATGTGGATTTTTGGAGAATTTTCTCTGCCTCTCCCACTGACCCTACGTCTCTCTGTGTCTGGGGGAGGGGGCTGATTTTGCTGATGAGTGAAATGCTTTTATTTTTGTTTTTCAAGGTTTTGGGGCCCTTAACGTGCTCAAAAACTCTTGAAACTTTGCACACAGGTCGGAACCCGCGGCCATCAGGGCCGGGCCGAAGATGGTACCGGGCGTGGCAGGGGGCTCGACAGCGCACCCTGGAATGGGATTCAAACACTTGTCCGTATATCAAACATGCTTGCATGTAATAATATGAAACTCGGTACACTTGTAGATCACATCGGGCCGAACAACTTTCGTGCTCTAAGTTTTACGCCAGCCCAACAGGAAGTCGGCTATTATGGGTTGTTTGGAAACACGTGCTCTGGAATTATATATATTTCTCCTAGAGAATGAATCCAATCGCCACCAAACTCGGTCGGCATGAAGTCAAGACATTGAGGATGCTACATTCCGGACGGATTTTTGATATCTCGAACGGTTTGGCCGTTCCGAGGAAATTGATTTAGGACTAAAAAAGGACACATGAAGTGTGTTATAACTTAGTTAGTTCTATCTACAGTTACAAAACTCGGCGTGTATATTGTTCTCGTCGAGCTGAACAACTTTCTAATTTATAGTCATTAGCTCCGACCAACAGAAAGTCAGATATTGTGGTTTGAATGTGGATTTCTCTGAATTTTTCTCTCTCTGACAGACAGACCTGCGATTCTGTGTGTGTGTGTGTGTGTGTGTGTGGGGAGGGGAGGGGAGGGGAGGGGAGGGGGAGGGAGAGGGGTTTTCTCTGTTGGGTGAGATTTGCATTAAGATATTGTTTTTCAAGGTTTCCGGGACTTTTGGGGCCCTTAACGTGCTCAAAAACTCTTGAAACTTTGCACACGGGTCAGAACCCGTGGCCATCGGGGCCGGGCTGAAGCTGGTACCCGGGCATGGCAGGGGTCTCGACAGCGCCCTTGAACGGGGTCTGAAAACTTGGTCCATATATCAAACATGCTTGCATGTAATAATATGAAACTTGGAACACTTCTAGATCTCATCGGGCCGAACAACTTTCGTGCTCTAAGTTTTACGCCAGCCCAACAGGAAGTCGGCTATTATAGGTTGTTTGGAAACACATGCTCTGGAATTATATATATTCCTCCTAGAGAATTAATCCAATCGCCACCAAACTCGGTCAGCATGAAGTCAAGACATTGAGGATGCTACATTGCGGATGGATTTTTGATATCTCCAACGTTTTGGCCGTGGCGAGGAAATTAATTTATGAATAAAAAAGGACAGCGTAATAATGGGAGCATAAAAGCAATCTATACGACTCCATTGGTATAATTCATAATTCCCACAGTGTACTTGCTTGTTATATTAGCTACTACAAAATATATAAATACATTTACTATCTTAACTTTAATGATCTACTTAACATAATGATAAATAATTGTAAAATATGATATTGTATGCTATGTATTGTGAATACACCCATGTTAAACATAAAAATGTACTTCCATTGCATATCATAGGAACACATAAGCGTAAATTATAATTACATTAATAAACCTGTACAAAGACCTCCAGATAAATACTGGCCTTCTGGATTAACACATTTAAGTGCTGCAAAAGATATTGGCCTATGACATCCTATGACATTAAAAATTATTCTACATTTTAATTACCTCATAGATGTGACTATTGTGGTTCACGGTCATAGGCCCTGTCCCAAATGGCACACTTCATATGAATTTTCAGTTTTGTGTACTTATTTCATGTGTCCATTAACTCCATGAGACCGTAGGGTGTCTCATTTTTCATTTTAGGTATCAGAAGGGTGCTCACGCATACTTTGTGGTTGATATGTGCCCTCGATGCGCACTTTTGCAGAGCCCACACTGATGCAAGGTCTACAGCACACATTTTCTCGACAGTCAAAGCGAGGTTACGTTATTGCCCATCGTGCACAGCAACCCTAAAGGCACGGGGGTGGCGGTGCCACCGGCTTGGGCCCGCCATCGCTGCTTGCAGCTATATTTATTATTATTTTTACGACTTACGGGGCACTTTTGGGGCTCTTAACATGCTCAAAAACTCTTGAAACTTTGCACACGGGTCAGAACCTGCGGTCATTAGGGCCGGGCTGAAGCTGGTACCCGGGCGTGGCAGGGGGGCTCGACAGCGCCCCCTGGAACAGGGTCCGAAAACTTGGTCTATAACTCAAACACGCTTGCATGTAATAATATGAAACTGGGTACACATATAGATCTCATCGTTTCATATATCCTTCATACTTTTACTTTTTACCCCAGACCAACAGGAAACCGTCTATTTAGGGTTGTTTGAAAACGCACGCAATGGAATTTGGAATACTCCTCCCAGAGAATTCCACCAATCGCCACCAAACTCGGTCAGCATGATGTCAAGACATTGAGCATGAAAAATTGCCGGCAGATTTTTGATATCTCTAACGGTTTGGCCGTGGCGAGGAAACGAAATGATGGCGAGAAACGAGAAACAGTCAGAGTGTTATAACTTCTGCATACATTAATTGATCTCGATGAAACTTCAGCGGTGTGTTCGCTGTAAGAGGCCGATCGCATGGATGTGACTATTGTGAGTCAAATTTATAGCGCCACCAACTGGCAGAAGGAAGTGTGTCACTTTCAAAATGCTTTAAAATCACCCACTTATTGTTACACGATTTACTTCAAACTTTATGTGTATAATGTAAACACCCGACAGATGTAGACGTGTGAAAGGATTATTGATATCTTAAATACTGTTGTTGTGGCAGCTCTTCAAACTTGAATTTTCTTTTTTGATGCCTGGTGCAGGGGCTCAGTAGCGCCACCTTCAGACAAAAGTTGGGTATTGGTTTCATACTTTGACCTAGAGTCAGATAATTTGGTTTGAATGTGGAACACATTGCAAATGAACTTTGAAGCTCCAAAAAGCACACAAAGGAAGCATAAAAGCAAGGAAGTGTGTTATAACTTTTGCATATATTAACTGATCTCGATGAAACTTCAGCAGTGTGTCACATGGATGTGACTACTGTGAGTCAAAGTTATAGCGCCACCAACTGGCAGAAGGAAGTGTGTCACTTTCAAAATGCTTTGAAATCACCCCCTTATGTCTCAATTGAACAAACAGTTGATAAAGAAATCGGGTATCAATATATTGAATTATGAATTATTGCAGTGATCAACTTTAATGTCCGGTTAAGATGAAAATAAACTATTGCTCTGTCTAAGCCATTATCTTTCTGAAACACGTCACAAAAACTTACAGAAACTGATAACACAAACATGATGTTGGAAATATACACTTATCAGAATAGTTATATTAAACTTTAGTCTATTTCAGTTAAAGCCATTTCAGTTATAAAGCTGTCTCATGTAATTTCTCCTTTAATTCTATAATATAACCACTAGGTGGAGTTCTAAGCCTATTTTCTGTATTCTCGTTGTTTTAACGTATGAAGAAGACTTGTACATGTTGTTGAGAACGCAGTAAAGTGTGACGCATATTTCGTTCTGTGAGTTTTATGAGTACTCCGAGTCTTTATTAAAACCAACACATGAAACATATGTCTAAAGAAAGTAGGGATGGGCTGATCGATCCGAACGTATCAAAACGTCCGAGAATGATGATCAAATTTCAAAATGCTTTGAAATCACACTCTTATTTTTATTGTAAACCTGTGATAAAACATATATGCTTGTGTTTTACATTTTTAAGAAAACAAAAAAATGGCAGCAAACAACCACTTTTATAATTATTGTTTTGCGATCTTTGCGATTGATTTTCTTTCTGATTAATTTTCTGATAAATCTACCATTTGTTGTTGAAATGACGTAGTTCCAACGGGAGTCGCGAAGTGGAGGGCGGGTCCACCTTCTTCATGTAGCCAATCAGATGAGCTAATCGCTAACTCTCGATTTACTCTTATCTGATTGGTTTAAAAACACGCCAGTCACCAGAACACATCTTTAACATAATTTGGCTCAGACCCGTTCTCGTTGCTGCAATGGTACTTTTAATAATGCACACATGCATGTTAAATAATAAATAAATAAAAGAACAAATGAATAAATAAATGAATAAATAAACCATGATTACTTAAGGTTACAAATACACACACACACACACACACACTCCATCATTGCAATCTTGACATCGCAGCCTGTTCATTATATCCGCAATAAAATATAATAATAAAATAGTAAACCTAACATATAAAAATTACTCTGTTTAAATTAGGGCTGGGCGATAAAACGATCTCGATATGGCATCGCGATAATATTTATTTAGACTACGATGATAAACTTTTGACATGTTTACTCGATATGGATAGACCTAACAGCCTATTACAAAGCAGAAATAAACGGACAACAGCCAGTCAGAACGCAGATTTTGGCTTGTAGCGTCTAAGTACATGCCCATTTGCTAGCAGAGCACTGTTTGAGCTACCGGCAGTGAAGAAAGTGAGTGTAAAGAAAAAATGAGTGGAAACGACGAACTCGAACTATCTTCCAAAGCTGAGGAAATTGTTGACAAAAAAGGTAACAAGACGTCAATTATATGGAAGTGGTTTGGATATCTGAAAAGCGACGACGCGCAAATAAAGACGGTCTCGCGAAATATGCCGTCGGTCGGTGATAACCAAGACGGAAACACAAATAAAACCTTTTCGGTCACCTGAAAAGGTACCATCCCAGCGACCACACCGAGAGTATGAAAATGCGGGCCCATGTTAATGTTACTCCGTCCAAAAGTTTTGCAGACTAGTCTTTCTGGCAAAAAACCTATAATAGGGTAATTAGGGTTACATGAGCACTACCTAAAAGGTGTAGCATAGTGACTGGTTTACAATGTTTACATTTTGCACTTTTTACTCAGATTGCTACCTCTAAAACATTTGAGATATTTAAAACCAGTACACAATTAATATTTTATTTATCTGACAGTTAAGTACTTAAATCTGCCAGGGACTTTGTGGTTCACTTGTTTACATTTGTTGTCTTGGTTGTACCTCTGCAAACATTTTGAAATGTTTGCTGCCCTGCCAAAGAAATTTGATGTGATAGTACTGTAGTCACAGCTTTTAGTTTGATATTTTATAATCAGTTACAAGGCAAGCTAACTTGCATTGTTTTGTCAAGGCAGATAAAGCATGTTTGCTAAAAGTAAAATGTTAACATTTAGATTTAAAGTTTATCAATATTCTTTTATAACAAAATATATTCTCAACCAATCCATGTTTGCACAGTTAAATGTTTGCATTGTTATTTATTTATGTTAATAAACTATATAGTTCAACTATTGAACCTTCTGGTTTCTTCAGGCATCATTATCAGTATACTTTTCAGACGGGCAGCATTATTAAATTATATATCGTAACAAATATCGATATCGATCAATATGGAAAAAAATATCGTGATAATATATTTTGCCATATCGCCCAGCCCTAGTTTAAATAGTCAGTAGTACAATTCAGTATCATTCACAGTAAGCACCGCTCCACTGTGATGTTTCCAAGCATATTTTTACGCATGTAAAGCGGATGATTTTCTACGTCGGTATTGGAGCGTGAGTAAAGTACAAAGCCTATAATAAAGAATAGTTTAGCATCCAAATACATCGCAAATGTAAAAACATTTTGATTGTAAAGAGAGCGTTTTTTTATTCGTGTTCTGTTCTGAATATCATTCAATTTCAAGGATTTGTTGTGGAATGTTTTGAGAGTATCATCAAATAAGAATAATTCTCTCGTTTTAGTGATTCCCTAGTTATTTTTTTTATAATTCTAATCAGGTAAGGCAAGTAATATTCTCTGTGTCTTTATATAAATAAACCAAAACAAAAAAGTTTGAGCACCGCTGCTTTATGGCACGTTTTGGATTGTGGTCAGCACAGAAAACAGCGCACGATTCTTAAATGGTTTGAAAGTTATATTGAAATGCTTACAAAGGAATGGATAAGAGGAATCGACATTTTTATTTAAAAACAAGTCATCTGAAACCTGACATCAAGTAAGGTGAGGAACAACGAATTTCACACACTTGGAAAATGCTTTTTATTTGAATGAGTGAATGTGGCTCTTAAAAGAGCCATTGTTGCTGCCCTTAAAAGGACATTTGTTGCTTCATCTTCTGAGTTCCACCTGCAGAGCTTCTCGGAGGTTGCTCGGCAGAAGCTGGTTTCCCTCTGGTCTCAGGTGGACTCCGTCTCTGCACAGATGGAACAAGCCGATGTTTCTGTGGTGAATGCAGCGCATCTGCCTCTCTGCCAAGAAGCCAGACATGGCGCCGTTGATCCACCGCCGGCTTCGTTCAATGCCATAGCCAGTCCTGCCAGTCTGTCCTCTCCAATTTAGACGGGGTAAGATGCCAGAAAACACCAGCCTGGTTCTGGGAAACATTTGTAAGACTTCGGTCAGGTCACTCTTTATTTCCGAAGAAAATCGAGGCGGTTGCGGCCCACCCGACACAAACTGTTCCCTCCCAGGTGAATAATGAGAATATCTGGAGCTGTAGCTTTGGCCCTGAGAGAGCGCAGAGCTGGAAACAGCTGCTCCCAGAGTCTGCCTCCTCTGCCGTCCCAGGTGATCTCACACTGAAGACCGAGGTTTCCGTCCAGGCGCTGCTCACAGAAGCGAGTATGCAGTGTGCGGATGATGGAACTGCCGACGATCCAAACACGTGAAGCCATCTCAAAGACGAGTGAGGGAATGTGATTTACAACCGGTATTTATGAGTGTTGCACGTTTGGTTCCTAAAGGTGTTACAGGCCCCACCCATTTCCAGATTCAATAATCGGCTCGTTCTTACATAGTAGAGCACGTTCAGCACATGCGCAGTCTTCAAAAACGGTGCTTTATTTATTTATGTACCGTACAAAAACGGTACATAAATAACATTTGTATGTGTTCTAAACAAAAGACACAGGTTGTACTGAATGTCAGCTTGTTTATTTGGCTCAAGATAAGGATTTATTAAGTCCACATGTCATGCAAACAAGAAATGCTTCTAACTAGGTCGAGAGCTGTCGCTGTGAATGTTCGTTGGAGCTCTACAGCACACATCTTCTTCTCGACAGTCAAAGCGAGGTTACGTTATTGCCCATCGTGCACAGCAACCCTAAAGGCACGGGGGTGGCGGTGCCACCGGCTTGGGCCCGTCATCGCTGCTCGCAGCTTTAATTATTATTATTATTATTATTATTATTATTATTTATTTTTTACGACTATTGGGGCACTTTTGGGGCTCTTAACGTGCTCAAAAACTCTTGAAACTTTGCACACTGGTCAGAACCCGCGGCCATTAGGGCCGGGCTGAAGCTGGTACCGGAGCGTGGCAGGGGGCTCGACAGCGCCCCTGGAACAGGGTCCGAAAACTTGGTCCATAAATCAAACACGCTTGCATGTAATAATATGAAACTTGGTACACATATAGATCTCATCATTTCATATATCCTTCATACTTTTACTTTTTACCTCAGGCCAACTTGAAATCGTCTATTTAGGGTTCTTTGGAAAACACATGCAATGGAATGTGAAATACTCCTCCTAGAGAATTCCACCAATCACCACGAAACTCAGTCAGCATGAAGTCAAGACATTGAGCATGAAAAATTGGTCAGCGGATTTTTGATATCTCGAACGGTTTGGCCATGGCGAGGAAACGAAATGATGGCACGAAAAGAGAAACAGGAAGTGTGTTATAACTTCTGCATACATTAATTGATCTCGATGAAACTTCAGCAGTGTGTTTGCTGTACGAGGCCGATCGCATGGATGTGAGTATTGTGAGTCAAAGTTATAGCGCCACCAACTGGCAGAAGGAAGTGTGTCACTTTCAAAATGCTTTGAAATCACCCTCTTATTTTTACCCGATTTACTTAAAACTTTAGGTGTATAATGTAAACACACGGCAGATGTAGACATGTGAAAGGATTATTGATATCTTCGATACTGTCGCCGTGCAACGCTTCAAACTAGAATATTCTTTTTGATGCTTTTGAGGCTCTTAGCATACTTGAAATTGCATGAAACTCGACAGACACATCACATTTATTAGCCAGTACACATGTGCAAAGTTTCAGAAACAGGCGTGGTGCAGGGGCTCAGTAGCGCCACCTTTTGACAAAAGTGGGGGGGTTGCTTTACACTTTGACCCACAGTCACAAAACTCAGTAATTATATTGTTCTCATCGAGCCGGACAACTTTCTAATTTACAGTCATTAGCTCAGATCAACAAAAAGTCAGATATTTTGGTTTGAATGTGGATGTTTTGGAGAATTTTCTCTGCCTCTCTCACTGACCCTACGTCTCTCTGTGTCTGGGGGGAGGGTGCTGATTTGGCTGTTGAATGAGAATGCTTTTATTTTTGTTTTTCAAGGTTTTGGGGCCCTTAACATGCTCGAAAACTCTTGAAACTTTGCACACGGGTCGGAACCCGTGGCCATCAGGGCCGGGCCGAAGATGGTACCGGGCGTGGCAGGGGGCTCGACAGCGCCCCTGGAATGGGATTCGAACACTTGTCCAGTATATCAAACATGCTTGCATGTAATAATATGAAACTCGGTACACTTGTAGATCTCATCGGGCTGAACAACTTTCGTGCTCTAAGTTTTACGCCAGCCCAACAGGAAGTCGGCTATTATGGGTTGTTTGGAAACACGTGCTCTGGAATTATATATATTCCTCCTAGAGAATGAATCCAATCGCCACCAAACTCGGTCGGCATGAAGTCAAGACATTGAGGATGCTACATTCGGACGGATTTTTGATATCTCGAACGGTTTGGCCGTGGCGAGGAAATTGATTTAGGACTAAAAAGGACACATGAAGTGTGTTATAACTTAGTTAGTTCTATCTACAGTTACAAAACTCGGCGTGTATATTGTTCTCGTCAAGCTGAACAACTTTCTAATTTACAGTCATTAGCTCCGACCAACAGAAAGTCAGATATTGTGGTTTGAATGTGGATTTCTCTGAATTTTTCTCTCTCTGACAGACAGACCTGCGATTCTGTGTGTGTGTGTGTGTGTGTGTGTGTGTGGGGAGGGAGGGAGGGGAGGGGAGGGAGAGGGATTTCTCTGTTGGGTAAGATTTGCATTAAGATATTGTTTTTCAAGGTTTCTGGGACTTTTGGGGCCCTTAACGTGCTCGAAAACTCTTGAAACTTTGCACACGGGTCGGAACCCGCGGCCATCAGGGCCGGGCCGAAGATGGTACCTGGGCGTGGCAGGGGGCTCGACAGCGCTCCTGGAATGGGATTCGAACACTTGTCCGTATATCAAACATGCTTGCATGCAATAATATGAAACTCGGTACACTTGTAGATCTCATCGGGCCGAACAACTTTCGTGCTCTAAGTTTTACGCCAGCCCAACAGGAAGTCGTCTATTATGGGTTGTTTGGAAACACGTGCTCTGGAAATATATATTTTCCTCCTAGAGAATGAATCCAATCGCCACCAAACTCGGTCGGCATGAAGTCAAGACATTGAGGATGCTACATTCCGGATGGATTTTTGATATCTCGAACGGTTTGGCCGTGGCGAGGAAATTTATGACTAAAAAAGGACACATGAAGTGTGTTATAACTTAGTTAGTTCTATCTACAGTTACAAAACTCGGCGTGTATATTGTTCTCGTCAAGCCGAACAACTTTCTAATTTACAGTCATTAGCTCCGACCAACAGAAAGTCAGATATTGTGGTTTGAATGTGGATTTCTTAAAATTTTTCTCTTTCTGAGTGACCCCTCCTCCTCCCTTTCTGTGTTTTTTCTCTCAGTGTCTCTCTGTCTGACAGACAGAATGGGCCTGCCAAATTTTTTTTGTGTGTGTGTGTGTGTGAGGAGGGGAGGGGGGTTCTCTGTTGGGTTTAGATTTTAAATTCTGGGACTTTTGGGGCCCTTAACATGCTCGAAAACTCTTGAAACTTTGCACACAGGTCAGAACCCGCGGCCATCAGGGCCGGGCTGAATCTGGTACCCGGGCGTGGCAGGGGGCTCGACAGCGACACCTGGAATGGGATTCAAACACTTGTCCATATATCAAACGTGCTTGCATGTAATAATATGAAACTTCGGAACACTTCTAGATCTCGTCGGGCCGAACAACTTTCTAATTTACAGTCATTAGCTCAGACCAACAGAAAGTCAGATATTTTGGTTTGAATGTGGAACACATTTCAAATTAACTTTGAAGCTCCAAAAGCACATCAAAAGTAACATAAAAGAAGGGAGTGTGTTATAACTTCTGCATACATTAACTGATCTCGATGAAACTTCAGCAGTGTGTTTTGCGGAAGAGGCCGGTCGCATGGATGTGACTACTGTGAGTCAAAGTTATAGCGCCACCAACTGGCAGAAGGAAGTGTGTCACTTTCAAAATGCTTTGAAATCACCCTCTTATGTCTCAAGTGAACAAACAGACCAACAGAAAATCAGATATTTTGGTTTGAATGTGGAACACATTTCAAATTAACTTTGAAGCTCCAAAAGCACATCAAAAGTAACATAAAAGAAGGGAGTGTGTTATAACTTCTGCATACATTAACTGATCTCGATGAAACTTCAGCAGTGTGTTTGCGGGAAGAGGCCGGTCGCATGGATGTGACTACTGTGAGTCAAAGTTATAGCGCCACCAACTGGCAGAAGGGAGTGTGTCACTTTCAAAATGCTTTTAAATCACCCTCTTATGTCTCAAGTGAACAAACAGACCAACAGAAAGTCAGATATTTTGGTTTGAATGTGGAACACATTGCAAATGAACTTTGAAGCTCCAAAAAGCACATAAAGGCAGCATAAAAGCAAGGAAGTGTGTTATAACTTCTGCATACATTAACTGATCTCGATGAAACTTCAGCAGTGTGTCACATGGATGTGACTATTGTGAGACAAAGTTATAGCGCCACCAACTGGCAGAAGAGAGTGTGTCACTTTCAAAATGCTTTTAAATCACCCTCTTATGTCTCAAGTGAACAAACAGACCAACAGAAAGTCAGATATTTTGGTTTGAATGTGGAACACATTGCAAATGAACTTTGAAACTCCAAAAAGCACATAAAGGCAGCATAAAAGCAAGGAAGTGTGTTATAACTTCTGCATACATTAACTGATCTCGATGAAACTTCAGCAGTGCGTAAATTATAATTACATTAATAAACCTGAACAGACACCTCCGGATAAATACTGGCCTTCTGGATTAACACGTTTAAGTGCTGCAAAAGATATTGACCTATGACATCAAAAATTATTCTACATTTGAATTACCTCATAGATGTGACTATTGTGGTTCACGGTCCTAGGCACTGTCCCTGTCTCAAATGGCACACTTCATATGAAATTTCAGTCTTGTGTACTTATTTCGTGTGTCCATTAACTCCATGAGACCGTAGGGTGTCTCATTTTTCATTTTAGGTATCGGAAGGGTGCTCACACATACTTTGTGGTTGATATGTGCCCTCCATGCGAACTTTTGCAGAGCCCACGCTGATGCGAGCTCTACAGCACACGTCTTCTCGACGGTCAAAGCGAGGTTACGTTATTGCCCATCGTGCACAGCGACCCTAAAGGCACGGGGGTGGCGGTGCCACCGGCTTGGGCCCGCCATCGCTGCTCGCAGCTATATTAATAATTATTATTATTATTATTTTTTTTTTTTTTACGACTTACGGGGCACTTTTGGGGCTCTTAACATGCTCAAAAACTCTTGAAACTTTGCACACGGGTCAGAACCTGCGGTCATTAGGGCCGGGCTGAAGCTGGTACCCGGGCGTGGCAGGGGGGCTCGACAGCGCCCCCTGGAACAGGGTCCGAAAACTTGGTCTATAACTCAAACACGCTTGCATGTAATAATATGAAACTGGGTACACATATAGATCTCATCGTTTCATATATCCTTCATACTTTTACTTTTTACCCCAGACCAACAGGAAACCGTCTATTTAGGGTTGTTTGAAAAACGCACACAATGGAATTTGGAATACTCCTCCCAGAGAATTCCACCAATCGCCACCAAACTTGGTCAGCATGATGTCAAGACATTGAGAATGAAAAATTGCCGGCAGATTTTTGATATCTCTAACGGTTTGGCCGTGGCGAGGAAACGAAATGATGGCGAGAAACGAGAAACAGTCAGAGTGTTATAACTTCTGCATACATTAATTGATCTCGATGAAACTTCAGCGGTGTGTTCGCTGTAAGAGGCCGATCGCATGCATGTGACTATTGTGAGTCAAAGTTATAGCGCCACCAACTGGCAGAAGGAAGTGTGTCACTTTCAAAATGCTTTAAAATCACCCACTTATTGTTACACGATTTACTTCAAACTTTATGTGTATAATGTAAACACCCGGCAGATGTAGACGTGTGAAAGGATTATTGATATCTTAAATACTGTTGTTGTGGCAGCTCTTCAAACTTGAATTTTCTTTTTGATGCCTGGTGCAGGGGCTCAGTAGCGCCACCTTCAGACAAAAGTGGGGTATTGGTTTCATACTTTGACCTAGAGTCAGATATTTTGGTTTGAACGTGGAACACATTGCAAATGAACTTTGAAGCTCCAAAAAGCACACAAAGGAAGCATAAAAGCAAGGAAGTGTGTTATAACTTTTGCATATATTAACTGATCTCGATGAAACTTCAGCAGTGTGTCACATGGATGTGACTACTGTGAGTCAAAGTTATAGCGCCACCAACTGGCAGAAGGAAGTGTGTCACTTTCAAAATGCTTTGAAATCACCCCTTATGTCTCAATTGAACAAACAGTTGATAAAGAAATCGGGTATCAATATATTGAATTATGAATTATTGCAGTGATCAACTTTAATGTCCGGTTAAGATGAAAATAAACTATTGCTCTGTCTAAGCCATTATCTTTCTGAAACACGTCACAAAAACTTACAGAAACTGATAACACAAACATGATGTTGGAAATATACACTTATCAGAATAGTTATATTAAACTTTAGTCTATTTCAGTTAAAGCCATTTCAGTTATAAAGCTGTCTCATGTAATTTCTCCTTTAATTCTATAATATAACCACTAGGTGGAGTTCTAAGCCTATTTTCTGTATTCTCGTTGTTTTAACGTATGAAGAAGACTTGTACATGTTGTTGAGAACGCAGTAAAGTGTGACGCATATTTCGTTCTGTGAGTTTTATGAGTACTCCGAGTCTTTATTAAAACCAACACATGAAACATATGTCTAAAGAAAGTAGGGATGGGCTGATCGATCCGAACGTATCAAAACGTCCGAGAATGATGATCAAATTTCACAATGCTTTGAAATCACACTCTTATTTTTATTGTAAACCTGTGATAAAACATATATGCTTGTGTTTTACATTTTTAAGAAAACAAAAAAAAATGGCTGCAAACAACCACTTTTATAATTATTGTTTTGCGATCTTTGCGATTGATTTTCTTTCTGATTAATTTTCTGATAAATCTACCATTTGTTGTTGAAATGACGTAGTTCCAACGGGAGTGCGAAGTGGAGGGCGGGTCCACCTTCTTCATGTAGCCAATCAGATGAGCTAATCGCTAACTCTCGATTTACTCTTATCTGATTGGTTTAAAAACACGCCAGTCACCAGAACACATCTTTAACATAATTTGGCTCAGACCCGTTCTCGTTGCTGCAATGGTACTTTTAATAATGCACACATGCATGTTAAATAATAAATAAATAAAAGAACAAATGAATAAATAAATGAATAAATAAACCATGATTACTTAAGGTTACAAATACACACACACACACACACTCCATCATTGCAATCTTGACATCGCAGCCTGTTCATTATATCCGCAATAAAATATAATAATAAAATAGTAAACCTAACATATAAAAATTACTCTGTTTAAATTAGGGCTGGGCGATAAAACGATCTCGATATGGCATCGCGATAATATTTATTTAGACTACGATGATAAACTTTTGACATGTTTACTCGATATGGATAGACCTAACAGCCTATTACAAAGCAGAAATAAACGGACAACAGCCAGTCAGAACGCAGATTTTGGCTTGTAGCGTCTAAGTACACGCCCATTTGCTAGCAGAGCACTGTTTGAGCTACCGGCAGTGAAGAAAGTGAGTGTAAAGAAAAAATGAGTGGAAACGACGAACTCGAACTATCTTTCAAAGCTGAGGAAATTGTTGACAAAAAAGGTAACAAGACGTCAATTATATGGAAGTGGTTTGGATATCTGAAAAGCGACGACGCGCAAATAAAGACGGTCTCGCGAAATATGCCGTCGGTCGGTGATAACCAAGACGGAAACACAAATAAAACCTTTTCGGTCACCTGAAAAGGTACCATCCCAGCGACCACACCGAGAGTATGAAAATGCGGGCCCATGTTAATGTTACTCCGTCCAAAAGTTTTGCAGACTAGTCTTTCTGGCAAAAAACCTATAATACTACCTAAAAGGTGTAGCATAGTGACTGGTTTACAATGTTTACATTTTGCACTTTTTACTCAGATTGCTACCTCTAAAACATTTGAGATATTTAAAACCAGTACACAATTAATATTTTATTTATCTGACAGTTAAGTACTTAAATCTGCCAGGGACTTTGTGGTTCACTTGTTTACATTTGTTGTCTTGGTTGTACCTCTGCAAACATTTTGAAATGTTTGCTGCCCTGCCAAAGAAATTTGATGTGATAGTACTGTAGTCACAGCTTTTAGTTTGATATTTTATAATCAGTTACAAGGCAAGCTAACTTGCATTGTTTTGTCAAGGCAGATAAAGCATGTTTGCTAAAAGTAAAATGTTAACATTTAGATTTAAAGTTTATCAATATTCTTTTATAACAAAATATATTCTCAACCAATCCATGTTTGCACAGTTAAATGTTTGCATTGTTATTTATTTATGTTAATAAACTATATAGTTCAACTATTGAACCTTCTGGTTTCTTCAGGCATCATTATCAGTATACTTTTCAAACGGGCAGCATTATTAAATTATATATCGTAACAAATATCGATATTGATCAATATGGAAAAAAATATCGTGATAATATATTTTGCCATATCGCCCAGCCCTAGTTTAAATAGTCAGTAGTACAATTCAGTATCATTCACAGTAAGCACCGCTCCACTGTGATGTTTCCAAGCATATTTTTACGCATGTAAAGCGGATGATTTTCTACGTCGGTATTGGAGCGTGAGTAAAGTACAAAGCCTATAATAAAGAATAGTTTAGCATCCAAATACATCGCAAATGTAAAAACATTTTGATTGTAAAGAGAGCATTTTTTTATTCGTGTTCTGTTCTGAATATCATTCAATTTCAAGGATTTGTTGTGGAATGTTTTGAGAGTATCATCAAATAAGAATAATTCTCTCGTTTTAGTGATTCCCTAGTTATTTTTTTTATAATTCTAATCAGGTAAGGCAAGTAATATTCTCTGTGTCTTTATATAAATAAACCAAAACAAAAAAGTTTGAGCACCGCTGCTTTATGGCACGTTTTGGATTGTGGTCAGCACAAAAAACAGCGCACGATTCTTAAATGGTTTGAAAGTTATATTGAAATGCTTACAAAGGAATGGATAAGAGGAATCGACATTTTTATTTAAAAACAAGTCATCTGAAACCTGACATCAAGTAAGGTGAGGAACAACGAATTTCACACACTTGGAAAATGCTTTTTATTTGAATGAGTGAATGTGGCTCTTAAAAGAGCCATTGTTGCTGCCCTTAAAAGGACATTTGTTGCTTCATCTTCTGAGTTCCACCTGCAGAGCTTCTCGGAGGTTGCTCGGCAGAAGCTGGTTTCCCTCTGGTCTCAGGTGGACTCCGTCTCTGCACAGATGGAACAAGCTGATGTTTCTGTGGTGAATGCAGCGCATCTGCCTCTCTGCAAGAAGCCAGACATGGCGCCGTTGATCCACCGCCGGCTTCATTCAATGCCATAGCCAGTCCTGCCAGTCTGTCCTCTCCAATTTAGACGGGGTAAAATGCCAGAAAACACCAGCCTGGTTCTGGGAAACATTTGTAAGACTTCGGTCAGGTCACTCTTTATTTCCCGAAGAAAATCGAGGCGGTTGCGGCCCACCCGACACAAACTGTTCCCTCCCAGGTGAATAATGAGAATATCTGGAGCTGTAGCTTTGGCCCTGAGAGAGCGCAGAGCTGGAAACAGCTGCTCCCAGAGTCTGCCTCCTCTGCCATCCCAGGTGATCTCACACTGAAGACCGAGGTTTCCGTCCAGGCGCTGCTCACAGAAGCGAGTATGCAGTGTGCGGATGATGGAACTGCCGACGATCCAAACACGTGAAGCCATCTCAAAGATGAGTGAGGGAATGTGATTTACAACCGGTATTTATGAGTGTTGCACGTTTGGTTCCTAAAGGTGTTACAGGCCCCACCCATTTCCAGATTCAATAATCGGCTCGTTCTTACATAGTAGAGCACGTTCGCATCATGCGCAGTCTTCAAAAACGGTGCTTTATTTATTTATGTACCGTACAAAAACGGTACATAAATAACATTTGTATGTGTTCTAAACAAAAGACACAGGTTGTACTGAATGTCAGCTTGTTTATTTGGCTCAAGATAAGGATTTATTAAGTCCACATGTCATGCAAACAAGAAATGCTTCTAACTAGGTCGAGAGCTGTCGTTGCGAATGTTTGTTGGAGCTCTACAGCACACATCTTCTTCTCGACAGTCAAAGCGAGGTTACGTTATTGCCCATCGTGCACAGCAACCCTAAAGGCACGGGGGTGGCGGTGCCACCGGCTTGGGCCCGTCATCGCTGCTCGCAGCTTTAATTAGATTTAATGTTGTTCCAATTAAAAACTTTGTCCATGTATGCATTTGAAATTTTTATTTCATCTCCAAAATGAACTTTCAGAAGTCTCTGTGCCTCAGCATAACCTCTGTCTGGTTTCATGTGGAAGCAGCTTCTCACTAGCTCCCTGGGTTGGCCACTAGTGTACTGTTCAAGGTAATAAAGTCTGTCTTCATCACTATCAGTTTTATTTTCAATACCATGCTTAAATGCACGAATAAATGTTTGGAAATTTAAGGGATCCCCATCAAACACTGGGATTTGTCTAGAGGGAAGCAAGGATTGTTTATGCTGTAATATTAATAGATCTGCAATGTCACTTTGCCTCTGGATTACATTCAATAATTTAGTACTGTGATTACTTGAGCTGGATCCTTCAGAAGAGTGAATCCGGGTGATTTGGTGTATGCTGCTCCTGATTGTGATCTGTGGCAGAGGCATGTGGTTGATTTAATAATCTCTGAAGTGGTGTTTTAGGAAGGGCTCTCATCTCTTTAAATTTAAGAGGGGAGGGTTCAAATTCTTCCACAGAGGCATTGGGTTCCTTAATATAACTGTCCAAATATTCATTCATGGCATCATTTCCATGCTCTGCAGATTGTCCCTCAGAGCCTTCGTGAAAACGGTCCAAAACCTTTAGTTTTGCCTCAGATGCAGCAATATCTGCCTCCAGTTCCATTCTTTCCAGTTTTGCTTGTAGTCTGTTCTTTTCCATTTCAACTTCATATTTCTCCTTTAATGCAGACATGCGTGCCTGGAGAGCAGCCTTCTCTGAGGCTATTTTAAGACGAGCTGAGGATATTGATGACGATGTGATTGAACATTTGGATTTGTTGGATTGTTTAGACACATTGGAGATACTGTCATGAGGCTCAACAAGCATTTGAGGATCTTGAGGAGACGTTTTCCTTGAATCCACTTCCCGTAGGAAATTTCCAAATGTCTCAATTTTTGGCTCATACCAGTCCACTCTCTCATTTTCCTTAATTTCATCAGGTAAAAGCATTTGAACAGCAGCATGAGTAACCTTAAATTCGTTGAGCATCCCTTTTAATTGTTCCACAAGGTTAAACACCTTTTCGGTATTTCCACCGTCTCCAAGCAGTGATTTGAGCTCATTCATTTTGCGCGTGCACGCACCCAGTCTCCCCCTGCGCGCTGCACTGAGAGTTTTTAACTCCTTTCCCTCTGTGTTACTCTCCTCAGACGTCATGGTTCTTTGATCCGATCACAGTTTATCAAAGTCTTTTCTTTCCACCAGCATTTTAATTCAAACTTTGCCTTTAAACGTTTCACTCAACTCAGTCTTTCCATTTACAAACATTCCGACATTTTATCCCGTTCCTTTCATTGTTCATCTTTTAAAGTTCGTTCACAGTGCATCAACTTTCTTACATGAAGTAATTTACTCACGTATTAAGTCGGTTTCTTTATTCACGGGCCATCAGTAGTAGACTGGAGAATCAGCTGATTGCGCCATGCGCTCCGCTGCTGCGTCCTCCTTTCGATTGACACGGCTCCAATTGTTCAAATCAGCGCCGATCATCATTTCTTAAACAGCGGTTCTTCCAACAGGTCCGAAGTCTTTGACTGTGTCTTGTCCATTTTAAATTTAAAACCGCTGTGCCAGGTTGTTGGGCTCCACGTCTGACTCACATGTTTAAATGATCACAATATAAGGCTTGAGTTGCTTGTTTCCTTCGATTATTTATTTAAACCAAACGAACAACAAAAAAAGACTGTCAAACTAAACATGAGGTCAAAGACTGTGTCGGTCCTCTCTCGTTAGTGTCTGCCCGTAGGTTAAGACCCAAAAAAGGACCTCTTCAGACACACCTCTTCCTCCTTCCACAGCTGACCGAAATTGAAGTTAATCAGAACAGCTAAATACATAAACAATTAATACATCCAAATGACTATTCTCAAAATAAATAAATCATTAAATTATAAAATAATTAAATACAAATGATTGGCTCCAACAATGATGTAACTAAAAAGTGCAAGATTAAGTGGAGATATGCGGTCCTCAAGATAAGAGGTTTAACACTAGCACTCTGCGTTCAGTTGTTATAATTGTGTGTAAAGCGGTTTACCATTTTTTGCTGTGTTTTGTTTATAAATATAAGTTGTCTTAAACTTTATTTAGGTTGATAAATGGATAGAATTTCATGCACTCAAACAAACAAAATTAAATCAAATTGAATTAAGTTTTATAAAAAAAATTATTAATAAAATATAAACATTGAGTTTTTATTCATTTAATTTTAAGATTACGCAGTTACATTTCATGACATTTTGTTATAAAATTGAAACATGTAAATCTTAAATAGAGGCAATTTTGTGATTAGACATTTCTTAGGCAAACATTGTTAGATTTCACTTTTTATTTTGTATATTTTTGGCATACTTTAAAATGCTGACATGCCAAAATTTCAGACACATGTAGGGAGGTAAGGGATCTTCTGGGTGCATCCTCTGCTTCACAACAGTTACCAGCAAGTGAACATATACTGTATCATGTTCTAGTATAAAGTGACCAATCTGTGCCCCTTTCAAAATGTAAAATGCCCCTGTAGTGATGGGGGTGTGGCCAAGCGACATCTGAGGAAGAGTGGCAAGGATTGACACCTGTGGGAAATTATCTCTAACAGCTTTTTTGTGTTGCAGTGAGAGGTTTAGAGGTATAAAAGTACAATCCAGACTGCCGGCAGAAAGAGATGCACGCAGACACATTCATGTGTGCATTTATTTATGCTATGCTGAAAAGCAAACCGTTTTGGTATACTAAAAAGTATTAAAAATAAATATTTACGTTGGATTGTTTGCCTGGCTCCCACTTCCTCCTTCACAAGAAAGCCAGAGAATAGTCACAGTGGTGCCAAAACCGGGGAATTTGGAGGAAGTTACACCATCATGGTGTCCTCACCCTTCACCGAGCTGATCAAGACCCTCACCAGCATCCACCATACGAAACATCAAGCTCTGCTTGAGCAACGCCAGGAACAGGAGCAGCAATTCCAGGTCATCCATCAAGCTCAAGCAGAGGACCAGCAGGTGCTATGGAGCTTGATACCCCAGGGGTCTTCCACTGGCGCAACCTCGGCCACTGCCCCCTCCGTGACCCACTTCACACTCGCCAATTTGCGGCCAGAGGACAACCTGGAGGTGTTCGTGGAGCTCTTTGAGCATGCAGACTTTGTGAAAAGATGGTGCCTTTAACTTTTGGTTCTTCCCCTCATCTTGTTCCTATTACATGAAACTGGTAATTCATATGCCAAAACCAGTTCATTGTTCCTGTGTGCCATTCAACCCACTGGTTTCCCCTAACCCTCTCCGGTCTCCCCCACAGGCTGGAGGCACCATTGGTTTTGGCGTGAAAATTAACTGTCCGAAAGAACCGATTCACGGAAATGAATCGAACTTTCAATCACTTCTTGAGACCAGAAACAGAGAACAGGTGGTTAGAATCATCATGATGCCGCCCAGTGGTTGCTCAGGATAAGTGTGGATAGCCACTGAACTGAAAACATTAGGTGAAGAGTAAAAACAGAGTATTATCTTGACCCATCTGAAATATGAGCCGGCCATGTTTTTGAGATTCACCCAAACACATTGAACAGCAGAATTTCTAGCATCGTCTTCAGATGTTCAACAAAAATATTCCTCACCTTCAAAATGTGCAACACAAAGACCATACTCTAAAAAAGACCCTATTCCGTTTTTATGTACTCCAGGCTGGAATGGTACTGTGGTAAGTTCTCGTAGTCAACATGTTTACTCCTGCCCATTTCTCCTGCATTAAAGACCTAAGCGACTTTGACAAGGGCCGAACTGTTATGACCAGATGATAAGTCGGAGCATCTCTGAAATGACAACGCTTGTGCTGTGCTCCCGGTCAGCAGTGGTGACTATCTACTGACAGTGGTCAGAGGGACAAACCACAAACCGGCGACAGGGTGTTGGGCACCAAGGCTCATCGATGCATGAGGGCAATGAAGGCTATCCCGTCTGGTCCAAACTGACAGAACAAAAAGTGACAGAAAATGTTAATGATGGTTACGGGAGGAATGTGTCACAACACACAGTGCTTCACACCCTGCTGCATATGGGGCTGCGTAGCCGCTGACCGGTCAGAGTGCCCATGATGACCCCTGTCCACCGTCAAAAGTGCCAACAATGGGCACGCGAGTGCCGGAACTGGAACTTTGGCAGTGGGAGGTCACCTGTTCCGATGAGTCACGTATCCTTTAAAGATCACATGGATGGCCATGCACATACTGTACATATGCACCGTTTACCCGAGGAAGTGATAACACCAGGATGCACTGTGGGAAGCCGGAGGAGGAAGTGTGATGCTCTGGTCAGTGTTCTGCTGGGAAACCCTGGGTCCACCATTCATGTGGACATCAATTTGACACTTGCCACCTACCTAAACCAGGTACACCCCTTCATGGCAATGTTATTCCCTGATTGCAGTGGCCTCTTTCAGCAGGGAAATGCATCCTGCCATTCTGCACTCATTGTTGGGGAATGGTTTGAGGAACATGATGAAGAGTTCAAGGTGTTGCCCTGGCTTCCAAATTCCCCAGATGTCAATCCGATTGAGTGTCTGTGGGATGTGCTGGACCAACAAGTCCGATCCATGGCGGCTCCACCTCGCAACTTACAGGACTCGAAGGATCTGCAGCTAATGTCTTGGTGCCAGATATCACAAGACACCTTCAGGGGTCTTGCAGAGTCCATGCCTCGGTGGGTCAGCACTGTTTTGGCGGCATTCTGAGGACCAACAACATATTAGGCGGGTGATCATAATGTTTGGGCTCATAAGTGTGTACTAGGGCCTGTGTCGGGTGTATGTACATATGATTGGCATTCCACAATAGCAGCTTTTATTTATTAACAAAACATGTAAAAAAAAAATTTCATTAAAGTCATTATTGTATTTAAATCAATTTTCTGCAAACGTGCCATTTATAATATATACTGAACATTATAAAAACATGTAACATTTAAAAAAGCTCTGTTTGAAATTTTTCAATTGAAAACTGCATGTGTTTTTTTGTTACAAAGCTGTTTACAGCATGCACTGTGCCTATGAATTCTATCTTGATGGCACTTTGAAATAAAACCTCTCTTGAATTTTCTGACAACAGTTCATAATTTCTGAGTTAATTATCCATTAGAATCCATCCAGAAGGAAATTATATCTATGTATCCTTATAACCATTTCAGAGAATCACCAAAAAACCAAAACGAAACAATCGCACTATTCAGCATCCAAGGACATGAATTCATCTCGTTTGCTGTTTAGTTGAAATAAAGTAAGCCAACATATAAAGTGCATAACTAAAGTTCTAAGCATTATAAAGGATAATTAATTTAGTCATTATAGTACATCCAGAGCTTTGAAAGAGAGTATACCACCTGTAATGGGATACAGTTGATTCTGATATTAACAGCAGCAAAGGGCAAAACTAAACATGAGCCTCACCTCAGGACCAAGAAATGGCACAGTGCCATTTTTAAAGGCACACTGGCAACTTCAATTATCAACGATCAAAATATGTACAAAAATATATATTCAATAGAACACTCAGGTGAAAAGCCAAGGTTATTTTTCACAAAACCTGTCAAAATCATGTCCAGGTCAAATTTCACACACAAATAAAATAAATTAGAAAACTTTTGATTTTAGGTTGAAATATAAGCCAGACATTTTTTCGTGAGGTTCATCCACCAACAATGCACAGCAGAATTTCTTGTGTTCACTTCAAGTGTTCAACAAAAATATCACTGGCCTTCCAAACGTATACATAACAGTGTCCATACTTTACAAAAGTCTATTAAAATGTAAAACAAAACCAAAAAATGGAATGACTACATCAGCGTTCAGTGATCAAAAGACAGACCACTCAAGTCTCCAGCGTCCTCTACATTATCTTCACAAAGAACCTGCAGGTCGCTCACACAACCGCTGCGGTCTCAAATAAGTATAAAAGGCACTTCAGGTGGGATGTCGACAGCTGCAGTGACACAGCCGGGGCACTGCAGGCCCAGACAGCATCCACGCAGCAAGGCGGATCATCCCAGGAACATGTCAATTTAGATGGGCTCTGTGCTCAGCTCAGGTGAAACTGGTGCTTCAGACTGTGTCTTTGGCAAGGCATGTGGAGGTGGTGCTGCAATATGATTGGACGGTGATATGTCTAAGGGCACTAATTGGCTAGTGTGCCGTGTGGACGGAGTCTGTATTGGTGTGCTGTGAACGATCAGTTCAGAGGTGTGGTAGTAAGGCAAAAAGGGGCGCTCCATTGCACAAGAGCGCATGGCCAGGTGTGTGTGTTGCAGGAGAAGAGGGAAGCGGGAGGTGAAGTAGGACACAAAGTCATCTGGAATGGAGCCCAGCGTCTCCTGGACCTCCTCAGGCAACTCCCTGTAATGATGCTTCTGTAGGAGATTGAGCAGAAATACAAATGAGCAAATTTGTGAAGTAGATGAATATGAGTTGATTCCGTTTACATTCTCCGAATATAACATTGCAAAATAGTTTGTAAAAGCTCTTGAAATTGCATATATAACAATAAGGGCTGTCACTGATTGAAAAATGTGCACAATTTACACGTATTTACGTTAAATTTACATTAATTTGTATAACAAGTGCTAAATAATTAAGGTGAGATGTTTCTTTCATTGAAAGATGTGGCAGTGCCAACTTTATTTCACCCTGCAGCAATGTTGGTAAGTAAACCATATATTTCTAATCTTTAATTTATAATCTTGTTTGTAATAAACAGTAAGCCATCGTTTATGACCAAGTAGAGGTCTGGGCCGACAGCACCCGGGAACCTCTCGTGTTTTGGGCTGGGTTCGGGTCAGTTTGTCAAAGTAGGACTTCAGGTTCACTTGAAGTCCTACTTTGCACTTCTAGCTCAGACATGCGCAAAAGGACGAGTTAGGGGCTGTTCACACTGAACATGTTTTTGTGTGCATCTGCTACGTTCATCATCTCCTCATTGTTTTACTATATAAACACATGCTGGACAAATCTCTTTGACTGTTGCATTGCGTCTCGCCGTTCCTTGCGCAGGACGGGCCCATTTTTAGACATGGTGCCATGCAAGTTGAGGCATCTGCGCTCTGTTTTATTAGTTGCACTGCGTCTAGACTGTTTTTAGCGCAGGTGTCATAAAGATTCAACATTCTGAGCGAGTTCAGGCTGCAAATAGGAGACTGGTACATTGTTTAAAATGATTCCAGATTGTTTTGCACCAAGCAAAGTTTTAGCACTTGATAAACAGCAAGGCAATGTGTCTCCTTCCTGAGTGGTATGAAGGCTGTGTGGTCCCACGGTGTTTATACTTGCGTATTATTGTTTGTACAGATGGACGTGATACATTGGAAATTGTTCCCAATGATGAACCAGACTTATGGAGGTCCAAAATCTTTTTTCTGAGGTCTTGGCTGATATCTTTAGATTTTCCCATGATGTCCAGCAAAGAGGCACTGAGTTTGAAGGTAGGCCTCAAAATATATCCACAGATACACCTCCAATTCAGTACACCTCCAGTTGACTCCAATTAGCCTATCAGAAGCTAGTTGGCTAATTGTCCAAAGGCTTGACATCATTTTCTGGAATTTTCCAAGCTGCTTAAAGGCACAGTTAACTTCGTGTATGTACTCTTCTGACCTACTGGAATTGTGATATAGTCAATTAAAAGTGAAACAATCGGTCTGTAAACTATTGTTGGAAAAATGACTCATGTCATGCAGTAAAAGTAAATGACTTGCCAAAACTATAGTTTGCTAATATGAAATCTGAGGGGTGGTTAAAAAACGAGTTTTAATGATTTGCCTGTTAAGGCAAAAATGATTGGGAAATTGATGACATTTAAAATGTTTAAATGTATGACAAAATAGATCAAGGATATGCAGCTATTTTTGCCTTTAGATTCCCACCCTGTTTATCCTTTTTGACAACATATACGGTGTAATTAGATAGGTAGATTTAACAAAGGCTAATACACTATTACGATGCAGCTTTTTGTAAGCAGATAACATACTAACAAAATAGTGTTTTCCACCCTGTTATGCACGTCATTATCATTAATTTGATAAATTTTAGCTGATAAAATCCAAATCTCTGATCCTGAAGCACAAACAGACCAGTGTTTTCTAAACAAAAACATTTCCTTCTGATATGTAAAAAAAATAAAAATAATTTGTAATGAGGTCGATTAGGCAACACATAAAGAATGACTCAAATAAGCGTTTCATGCCACCACATTCTGATTGTGCTGCTATAATCAATAAATGTTTGTGGTGAATGTCGAAAAACTTCTGCCATTTAGTTAGCTCACCTTATTTCTCATGGCACGTAAAAGATCCCTGACCGATCCGCCTTTGTAAGATCGAAATTTGCGTAGATCTGAAAGAGAAATACTTGGTTTTTGAATCACATCGTTTGCAGACAATCATGAGAGAACAGTAAGTGTTTTCCAGGTACAACCTCTTATACTGTGAATTACACCAACAGAACATCAGTCCGTGAAGAATAACTGAATGTCAGAGTGCTCACCGGTCTGTAGAGGCACTGTGATATGATCCCTCCAAACACCTTTCACCACGAACCGTCCCCCTCTCTCCAGCTGCCTCACGATTGGTCCATCTAATGGCTCCTTCTCAATTCTATCACTCACATCCTATGAGACAACAAAAACACAAAAACATCACCTCACAGCTGCCACGGAGCATTCTGAATGTTGTGATATTTCTTTAGATGCATTTTAGCTGAATGACTCCGAACGACTGCTCTGTTGTTAAAACAACACTGGACATGTGATTGCTCCCTGTGTTTGAACAGAACTGGTGCTTACCAATGCCCTTACTAATCACTACATTAAATGTAATCAGAAACATTATCTTTTAGACTATCTAATGAGATTAGTTTTGAATTACTTCCCAAAACTACCAACTAACCTGAAAGAACTGCAGCTGTTTTTCCAGGCTCCAGAAGAACGGATGTTTGAGCACTCTGTCTGCTGAGGGTCTCTTCTCTGGCTCCATACTCAACATCTGCTCGATCAGGCTTTGAGCAACAATATCCTCTGCATGAAACGGCATGAACATTCACACAATCAAACAATGCGATCACAAACACTTTGTCCCAGAATGAGTTCTGATGTGGACGTGTGCTGGTCTTACCATGTCTGTCGGGCTGTAGGTGTTCCAGTGAGTATGCGCCCAGTAAGATGTTCGCCTGTCGCTGCAAGGACTTTCCAAAAGGATGATGACCATCAGATACCACGTAGTAAAACACACAGCCTGCAGAGAAGATGTCTACCATGCAGGTCTGAAATATCAGAGAGAAGCACAACCGTGACTGTCTTGCCACTGAGAATAAACAACCTGTGCTAGATACACACAATTAGCATTTTGATATGTCTATGTATGGGATTCATGCCTCTATTCTAATTGGCAGAACAATAGACACAGTCAGGAAAGTGGTTGGAGAGAGAGGCATGAATGGTATCTGATATAGAGAACAGGCCATGATTGTGCTTTTAATTTTCAGATACATAAAGCCCAGTACTTTTGTGGCCTCTTAAGTCAGCATTCCAGTTAATGTGATGCAAGACTGTGGGTTGACTATTAGGAATCATCTGGGATCCCAACATGCAAAATTACAATAAGACAGTTTTGTGTAGTGATGCACGTATTCAACATGTTATACTGTTTTAGCAAGTATAACATGCCCATCTGGCACCAACAATCATGTCACACTCCAAATCACTGAGATCACATTTTTTTTTCCCCATTCTGATGGTTGATGTGAACATTAACTGAAGCTCCTGACCCGTATCTGCATGATTTTATACACTGCAGCCACATGATTGGCTGATTAAATAATCACACAATTCGGTAGATGCACCTAATAAAAGAGGCCGTGAGTGTATATATAACAGTATGTCAGAAACACAGTCTATTCAAGTTTGCAAATCCAGATACAAATGCTTAAGTCAACAAATTGCAGACACATGGTCCTGTTGTGATAAGCTCCACCTGCCCTTCAGATCTGTCATTTGTGATGGAAGGTGATAGAGGAACAATTATTTTTCCTAGTACTTGCTGCCATCTACAGGAATGACATTTTTTTTTTTTGAAGGGGTACAAAACAGACAGTCTAGATTACAGGCTTTCAATAATAACTTATTAAAAGTTTATCATAATATTGTAAACGTATATTATTTGTGAATTATTGGAATCTTTTGGTTTTCTGTAAAATGAGACCACTATTTTGCAATTAGTCCATTGTATGTGTGCAAGGTGAGTTTTTAACCCCTTATACTCGGGTGCAATTTTGGGCTGCCACCTGAAAATATTCAATAACATTTTACACTCAAATTTGAACGCTCACCATTTACACATACGGTGTACTAACAGCAAAAAACTGGTCAAATAAAAAGACAATTATTCATAAATAATATTGTGTTTATAATCTTATATTTAAAAAAAATATATATGTTTATCGTATGTTTTTGTTGTTGTCCTAACTTTGTAAACATGTAATTCAGGTTCTGTTCTCTCTACCTCACTTTGAAAAGTCTTATTTCATATCACTAGATTGCAGATCACATTCCATCACAATATACCGTTCTGAAATGTAGGTGGCACTCACATATGTGTTCGTCCATAGACATTCAGTCTAATTTTCAGTTTAAGCACTGCCATTGTTGTTTCATTGAATATCTTGGCCTCTGAGTGGACTAGAAGCTAGAGGTCATTAGAAATCGGAGATCCTCCCCTTTGCGATGATGCATAGAAATGTTATCACCAGTAGTCGAGAACATATTTTTCTGATGATTTGTTTAGCATGCTTTTTCTGCTGGATGGCATATTTTGTTCTGGACATCTAAGATAAAACATTGTTTTATCTTCAGCCAAGCAACCTTACAGACAAGAAAAAAATTTAATTTTTTTTTTTTTTAAACTGCCCAAGGTAAAAGCAGGTATAAACTTTTCAGCTATTTGGGGCTTACAGCTGCAGTTATTGGTGCATAAATGAGACGTTTGTATTTGATGATTTACAGAAATCATATTTCACTTTGTGATACGTTTGAAAATATTGCCATATGTGGTATTAGGGCAACAAAATAAACTATACAGTCACATTCCTGTGAATGAGAGCTTTCATTTGATATATGACTTGTCCATTTATGTGCTATGTGAAAGACTTTTATTTTCATAAAAATATTTCTACCCCATTACCTCTAGGGGGCATTAATTTGCAACACAAAATTGTTGTGGCCTTATTTTGCATATGCCTGACTTATGTATACGGAGACTTTAATGGGATGCATACTTGCATTATGAATGGATTTTTAACACATACTGGAATGAAATAATTCACAAAACTGAGCCAGTATTCACTTACATACAATATATCAAAGTATGTTTTAGGCATTAGAAGAAACATATGTTGTGTTTTTATATATAACAAAGACCTTGAAATAAAAATAATACAAATATTGAGCATCACCTCATCAATTCAATGTTGTGACAAAAGAGTATTGCTATACTAATGATTTTTGTCACCACTGATTTTGTTGTGAAAGATAGAAAAGTGGTATAAAATAAAATGGAAAAGTCTGTATTTGAGCTCTTACAGGGTTGTGCTTTGCGTCTTCACTGAGCACCTCTGGTGCAATCCAGCCCTCTGTGCCGGGGACCCCTGACCTCCGGCTGAAGCTGTGTTTGCCCACTGCCAGCTTCTTACACAGACCGAAATCGGAGATCATCGCCTTAACTCGCCCATGGGTGTTCGGCATCGATACCAGGATGTTGTGTGGTTTCAAATCTCTATGAACTACAAACACATGGAGACTTATATCTCTGCAGAACAAAAATGGGCTTTTCCCAATCAGTGGGCATTTTCAAACCATTGAGATTTCCTACTTTCACTGGTTAGTTTAGAAATGCCCACTCCGGTATGAAAATGCCCACAGATTTGAAAAAATCACTTACTGTTCTGCAAAGACCTACACTGGAACACATGAGACAGTGAGTGTCAATTATCATGATTCCATCCAAGTAACACAATTCATTTATGTGCATAATCAGAATATCTCAAAATGTGCATACAAATACATGAATGGAAACCCATCTAGTGAGTGTCAATGACATCAAACACATCGATGAAGAAAACTATAATACTTCATGAAGTCAGTTCAATCGGCAACCATCCCGACAGCTATTTCTAGCCAAACAAACACAGCTCCTTTCTACTTGAATGGGGTAAAACCAACATCTTCAAAACTTTGTCAAGCTTTTGTTTCAATTACATATGTCAAATTACTAATAAAAGCTGACATCACTGAAATCATGCTAAAATTGTTTTCAGCCGCCACATCGAGTGTTGCATATTATTGTCTCTCCTTCCCTTATATTTTCTCTGGCAATAGAAAGAGCAAAACATTAATAAAATAAATGAATGTGCTTTACTGATGTTTACCTATGTTAAGAGAGTGTAAATGGGCCAATCCAGACATGGTTTGTTCTAGCAGTGTCACCGGCTCCAAACCGTGGCGGTTAAAATCCTTTCGTTCAACATACTAAAAAGAAAACACAGAATTCATAAATGTAACATGAATCATTTGGAAAAACTCTCAATATGTGCTAAATTATGAGGGGTTCAAAAGATAGATCTGTCATCATTTACACACGCTCATGTTGTTCCAAACCTGTATAACTTTCTTTGTGGAACTGTGACGAGGCGGAGTGTGTGGCAGGAACATGAGGGTGCACAACTGGTGCTGAGTGGCCCCCATCAGCAGGAGAGAGAGAAAAGGAGGAAGCTGGGACTGACTTGAACAATACTCGTAGACTTTAATGTTCAACTTAAACACAACATAAAACTTTTCTTTTCAGCAGAACACTGACACGCAGACACACACAGCTCATCTTCATCTCTCTCTCCTGCTGATAGGGACAACTTAGCGCCAGAAGTGCACCCTCATGTCCCGCCCACGCCCTCCTTGAGCGTAGATGTCATCTCTAGCAATCTTGTTAAGCAATGTTATAATGTTAGGTTGCATTAATCTTTGTTTAAATATGTCCTCAAAAACAGAAGTTAAAGCTGTACACAAACACCGTGAGATGGCATGTTTGATTATGTTTGAGGTAGTCACGTAAAACTACCATGTAGCCAAGTAATCTGTGATTTCAAGTCAGTGGAAAAGCGTCACAATATCACGGTTCGATTTCTATTTATTTTCAATTAATTTTGATTTAGTTCAGTTATAATGTCCGTTTTGCTTGAATACAGTATGTTACATGTTTGTTGTTTACATGCCAAACTTGTACTATTTACAAGTATTTACTTTGATATGTAGAGTGCTGAAATGATACTGTCTCTTTAAGACCAGCGGCAGAGACTTTGACAGTGTTTGTTTGGTCGAATGGCTTCTTTACAGCATCCATGCTGTGCTTAGAATTAAATGTTTCTTTTCTTGTTTTTGATAAATACCTGACTGTAGAGAACAGAAAGGATATTAAAAGATATTATTCAACAACAAATGGTTTGCTTCTAGTCTTTGTACTTGCATCACACAGAAAGAGTGAAAACATTTACTCTCAACATTTACATTTACATTTATGCATTTGGCAGACGCTTTTATCCAAAGCGACTTACAGTGCACATATTACAGGGACAATCCCCCCCGGAGCAACCTGGAGTTAAGTGCCTTGCTCAAGGACACAATGGTGGTGGCCGTGGGGATCAAACCACCAGCCTTCTGATTACCTTCTGAATACCAGTTTACCAGTTATGTGCATTAGACCACTACACCACCACCACTCAGCATGCAGATGAAAGATTACTACACCAGTGAAATCTGAACAGTTACTACATAAAATAAGTTTCAGTTTGTGTTTGGTGCAATTAAGTCACACAGAAGTAAAGTTTGTGGTTCTAGAAATTATATTGTATAAAAAAAATTTAAAAATCAACAATAAAAAATACAATAAAACAAAACGAAATGGATAACTGAGGTCCTTAAACTGTCATTAAAGTCTCAAACGTCATTGAAAACAAAAAGGTTCAAAGTGTTTTGTTCGCTCAGGGATGTGCGTGTATGTGGCCGCGGAGCGTTAATGAGCGGGTGAAGGGTTTTGAGAGCTTCAGCTTGTTGACAGAGGGTGGCAGACTTGAGTTAAATACCTGGAACAGCCGATACGCAGCCTTTTTTCACTTGAAACGCATTGCAACCGGCGGGCCGAAAGCCCACATACATCACTCACTCTGGCGATCGCACCGGTCAGAGCACAACGTGAATCTAGCAAACGAGAAAGCATCTGGCATTCTATCTCTCTGTCCTCACTCTAAACTCCTCCACATTACATCCCTTTTCCTCCATTTCCAAAAGAATTGTTCCTCTCTTCCCATTTGGTCACGGCAATGTTAAAGGGCCGGTACAGATTATTTATTTTTTTTCGTATCGCTACACATCCCTAGTAAATGATGACAGAATTTTTGTGTGATTTGGGGATATAACTGATTTTTTGCCATTTTTAAAATAAAGATCCAGTGATCCAAGATTGAAATATATTTTTATTGTAATTTCTGAATATTGGGTTAAAATGATGAAACCATTATCAATCATCAGCTTGCGTTGTTGTCATACCTCCTGTAGCGTGGCGCTGCAGAGCTCTATTGAAATGTACTGAAACTGTCGATCTCTCTCCGTGCAGAAGTAACGAATCACGTTGGGATGCTCGTCCGACTCACGCAGCAGCTGAACCTCTCGGTCTGCAAAACTAAAGCATTCCGGAAGAATTCTCTTCACAGCCACTGGACGGTTATCAAACTGACCCCTGAAAATACAAGAACAAAGATTATAGACTGGATCTGAACAAATAAACACACCACAAATAATGCCGGACATGGCAAAGTTCACTCTTTGTCTCTTGCCTGTAGACGATCGTTCCCTCCGCACCATGACCCAGAACATCTCTGGGGTTGAATGTAATGTTTCCAATTCGGACAATGTTGATCTCTTCTTCTGGAAAAGAAGTACAAAAACAGTCAAACAGAAGGAAAGTCCAGAAAGCATTTGTAAAAAAAGAAGAAGAAAAAAAGAAGCCAATTCTCCTATATATTAACTTTTGGACATTGTTAATATACAAATTTGAAACTAGTAAGACTGTGAAAAGTGTGTTTTTCTGGGAGTCTATTTAAATCCACAGGGCCAAACGTGCCCATAGTTGAAGAAACACCAACTGCACAGTCAAAGTTATAGTAAATTAGTAGGAGAACAAAGCTCCTGCTGGTCTCACCTGTGTCCTCGTGCTCAATGGCTAAATTTGCCATCTCAGACAGGGACATATTGGAGTGGTTTGATGCCCGTGGGGTAACGTTAGGGCTGCTGTGTGCGGAGCTTTCCGAGCGTGTGTGGGCCACCTCCAGGAAGTCAGCATCAGGTGGCAGGTCTGCAGGTGGGTGAAAGATGAGCTGCTGCTGCTGCAGGAGCTGAAGTTTCTCCTCCATCTTCTGCTGAAACTGCTGATGCTGTAGCTGCTGTTGCTTATGAACACTCTGAACACAAACACAATGACACAATACTCAACCATTTGAACATGATGGTATTCTTTTCCCAATCACAGCCATACTCTAGTAGAGATGGTGACCTCAGATCACGTCAGAGCCAGTTTACCTTTGGGTAGGTGATGATGAATGCCAACCATCCGGTCAACAGGAAGGTGCAGAAGATGATAGTGGCCATGTCCTTGAGCATAGAGTCCACAGGAGTCTCTACACGAGGAGGACGGCCGGGTTTCTCCTGCAGAGAGGAGCCGGGTGGAGGCAGTGCACTGCTGTCCTCCATTCCACTCTCATTCACCTTCTGTAACACAGCACAACACACACTCGTTTACATGCACTTTAAAAGATCAATTCCTCGCCAGTAAGTGCTGTATACACAAAGAACGTTGCTCACTGTGCTTAAATGGCACTTGTTCAACTGAACTTTAATGGATTATTTTCATGGCTTCTATTTATTTCAGTCGCAATGCTTTATGGGACTGTAGTTCATTCCCTCATTAAAACATGAAGTACAAAATCTTGAACCTTTTTGTTTTTGTCTGATTTTCATATAAATCATATTTTTTGTTTTTTTTGCCTTAAATAAAAGTATGTAATGTTGTGTCACCTCAGAGCTGGTTGGTTTGGTTCAAGGCTTACAACTCTTTTAAGGAGGGTTTTATGAGATCCCAATCAAAAAACAATGAATGGGAAAAACACTTCCGAACGCGGCTGAAAAAGTGTGTGGTACTATTGCACGCTTTTAATGGAGCACATTGGGGCATGTGACAGTCACTCAAAGACAAGCTTTAAAGGGATAGTTCACCCAAAAATGACAATTCTCTCATCTATCTATCATTTACTCACCCTCATGACATCCCAGATGTATTTGACTTCCTATCTTCAGCAGAACCCATTTCAAGAACAATATCTCAGCTAAGTAGGTACTTAAAATGCATGTGGATGGTAACATGATTTTTATGCTCCAAAAAACACAGACAATCAGCATAAACATCATCCATACGACTCTAGTTGTTAAATGAATGTCTTAAAGCGATACTATTGCTTTTAGTCTGACAGTAAAGTACATTTATCTATAAAATCGCTTTTGTTATGCAGCAGTATGTGTGTTCATGAGAAGTGACGCATGCGTGACATACCCGGAAGAGCAGCACTGTTTACAACAGAGTAGGAGGAAAGCAGTACAGACCAAATGCTTTAAGCAAATGTAAACAAAGATGTCCGAAGATTTTAATTTAAGAGAAGAGGAGATACAAGTTTTTGTACAACCATATTTATTTGAACATGAGTACTCTGACCAGGAGCACACAGAGCTGGAGGAGGCTGGACCAACAAGCCTCAGAAAGACAGACAGCTCAGGAGACGCGGTGGTGCACATGTAGGCAATGCCAACAGAGGTCGAGAGCATCTGCTACAACAAATGGAACGTTGCCATGCCATCACTGGAAAGAACATGTGACCTCAGACCTCTCGTGAACGTGCATACTGCTGCTTACCAGACGCGATGATTTATAGTTAAAAATAACTTAAATATTAATCTTTTTCGATTCATTTAACCAGTGTAGTCATATGGATGACATTTATGCTGATTGTCTGTGGTTTTTGGAGCATTAAAAATCGTGCTACCATCCACTTGCATTTTAAGGACCTGCTGAACAGAGATATTTTTCTATTTTTCTTGAAATGTGTTCTGCAGAAGAAAGTCAGTCATATGAGGGTCAAGTCAAGTCAAACTTTATTTATAAACACATTTAATAACAACAGAGGTTGATCCAAAGGGCTGTACAATTTACAAATGAAACTTATAAAAATAACCAAACAATATATAGTAAAAATGCAACCTTTATATAAAAACAAAATGCTCTGCAAACAGTACATGAAATAGCATCAAAAGACAATGAATAAAAATAAGACTTAAGGGAAGATTTGAAAATAGCTAAAGATCGTGCAGACCTTACGTGAAAGGGCAGGCTATTCCAAAGTTTTGAAGCAACAACCGAAAAGGCTCCATCACCATTTGACATGCAGCACGAACAGGGGACAGATAAAAAAAGGGCCTCTGGAAGAGCCTAAAATAATAACTTCAGTTTTGCCCTCATTTCATGTAAAAAATGGTTTGCCATCCAACATTTGATGTTCTCAAGGCATTTGAAGAGCACTTCAAAAGGGCAGCTACTGTCTGGTCTGATCAGTAAGTATCATAAGCAATGATAAGAGAGCCCAGGGGCAGCCTATAGAGGGAGAAAAGGGCCCAAAATGGACCCTGGGGCACACCAAAAGATAAGCAGGCCGATGTAGAGGAAAAATGCCCAATGGTCACAGAGAAGGACCCATCTCTCAAGTAAGAGGCCAACCACTACTGGACCACACCATGAATGCAGACCACCCTCTCCAAACAATTGAACAATATTATGATCAATAGTATCGAATGCAGTGCGAAGATCCAATAAAACCAAAACTGTATATGATCCAGAGTCCAGTGAAAGTAAAATAACATTAGTGACCTTCAACAGTGCAGATTCAGTACTATGAAAAGTTATAGACCTGTAGTTATTGAGCACAGTTGGATCGAGAAGCAGAGGGTGCACAACTGCATGTTTAAAACTAGTACAGGTGAAACTCGAAAAATTAGAATATCGTGCAAAAGTTCATTAATTTCAGTAATTCAACTTAAAAGGTGAAACTAATATATTATGTAGACTCATTACAAGCAAAGTAAGATATTTCAAGCCTTTATTTGATATAATTTTGATGATTATGGCTTACAGCTTATGAAAACCCCAAATTCAGAATCTCAGAAAATTAGAATATTGTGAAAAGGTTCAGTATTGTAGGCTCAAAGTGTCACACTCTAATCAGCTAAACACCTGAAAAGGGTTCCTGAGCCTTTAAATGGTCTCTCAGTCTGGTTCAGTTGAATTCACAATTATGGGGAAGACTGCTGACCTGACAGTTGTGCAGAAAACCATCATTGACACCCTCCACAAGGAGGGAAAGCCTCAAAAGGTAATTGCAAAAGAAGTTGGATGTTCTCAAAGTGCTGTATCAAAGCACATTAATAGAAAGTTAAGTGGAAGGGAAAAGTGTGGAAGAAAAAGGTGCACAAGCAGCAGGGATGACCGTAGCCTGGAGAGGATTGTCAGGAAAAGGCCATTCAAATGTGTGGGGGAGCTTCACAAGGAGTGGACTGAGGCTGGAGTTACTGCATCAAGAGCCACCACACACAGACGGGTCCTGGACATGGGCTTAAAATGTCAAACATCTTACCTGGGCTAAAGAAAAAAAGAACTGGTCTGTTGCTCAGTGGTCCAAAGTCCTCTTTTCTGATGAGAGCAAATTTTGCATCTCATTTAGAAACCAAGGTCCCAGAGTCTGGAGGAAGAATGGAGAGGCACACAATCCAAGATGCTTGAAGTCCAGTGTGAAGTTTCCACAGTCTGTGTTGGTTTGGGGAGCCATGTCATCGGCTGGTGTTGGTCCACTGTGCTTAATTAAGTCCAGAGTCAATGCAGCCGTCTACCGGGACATTTTAGAGCACTTCATGCTTCCTTCAGCAGACAAGCTTTATGGAGATGCTGACTTCATTTTCCAGCAGGACTTGGCACCTGCCCACACTGCCAAAAGTACCAAAACCTGGTTCAATGACCATGGTATTACTGTGCTTGATTGGCCAGCAAACTCGCCTGACCTGAACCCCATAGAGAATCTATGGGGCATTGCCAAGAGAAAGATGAGAGACATGAGACCAAACAATGCAGAAGAGCTGAAGGCCGCTATTGAAGCATCTTGGTCTTCCATAACACCTCAGCAGTGCCACAGGCTGATAGCATCCATGCCACGCCGCATTGAGGCAGTAATTAATGCAAAAGGGGCCCAAACCAAGTACTGAGTACATATGCATGATTATACTTTTCAGAGGGCCGACATTTCTGTATTTAAAATCCTTTTTTTTTTATTGATTTCATGTAATATTCTAATTTTCTGAGATTCTGAATTTGGGGTTTTCATAAGCTGTAAGCCATAATCATCAAAATTATATCAAATAAAGGCTTGAAATATCTTACTTTGCTTGTAATGAGTCTATATAATATATTAGTTTCACCTTTTAAGTTGAATTACTGAAATTAATGAACTTTTGCACGATATTCTAATTTTTCGAGTTTCACCTGTAGGTACACGTCACATTTGAGCTTACAGTTTCAAAGACATCTCTTATGTGCTGGAATAACATTACAACTTGAACACTTCCCCTTTAAAACTAAATCAATTAACTGGACTGAAGAGACTGGTTGAAATCAAGTTAAATAACTGAGCGGCGGATATACCAGCGGTGATTACATTTTAAGGGCATAATGGATGACTAAATATCATGGATTTTATTATCAAAAAATTTAAGAAAATTCTCACGGAGATGGATCAGAACAGGCAACTGAAGAAGGGTTTAGCACCGAATCAATAGTTAAGTAAATGAATAAATGATGAGAGAATTGTAATTTTTGGGTGAACTATCCCTTTAATCTCACCAATCAGATATTTGAACTGCGATGCAAGGAAAGAATGGTTTGCTCAGATAGGGAGAATATAAACCAATTTGCTTTGGTGGCCTGAAATTTTGCTTGGGTGACCATCAAAGCTCTGACACTATCGACTCTAAGCACAAAGCTAAATCTGAACCGCCATTCATTCATATACCCTGCATGCATCCAAATCTATACATCAAGGATTGTACCGTACAACTATCTAAGATTCATAAATAAAGGAGAAGATCATCATCATCCGACTACGCTGGACAATGACAAACAAGCAAGGATCGGTACTCTCACCTCTTCAATAGTCTTCTCTGTGGTGGGGGGAATGACGTTGCTGTGCTGGCGGGGGAAGCTCTCTGGAAACTTTTCCAGAATTTTCTTATGAGCGTCAGGCGGCGTCTCATGGTGACCTACACAAGAGAAACACTGATGCTGAGTGAAAATGAACCTTTTAAATAAAAGTAAAAACTGCATTTTTGAAGAATGGAAAGAACAGTACAACTTCGTTAGAGTGATAGAGTGAAACTATATAAGACATTGCTGCTATAAATGTGTCTGCACTAGGGGGCGGCGGTGGCTCATTTGTGACTGAGTGTGGTGTATTGCAGTACCGATGAGCAGCAGCGAATTCCTCATGATGTTGATGCGGTTCCTCTCCTTCAAAGCGCCACTGAACTTCACTGTGGTGCTGGGAGTGATCACACACTCCTGATCCTCCTTCACACTCCACTCCTCATTACTGGGCCCTTCCAGCATTGGAAACGTCCTGCCCCGAGGCTGAGACACATACACACGTCATCATGAGCATGCATGCACCACAACAGAATTTTTTGAATTCCTTAATTGCGTAATGTCATGTAAATGTATGTTGCCTTCAAATGCTTCTCGATTAAGTTAACATGGTTTCATTTTGTTTTTCATTATTATTTAAGAAAACAGTCTTAATAATAAAAGAGCAAAGTGTAAACTAAGAACATTACTAATTAATGAGAAGTGAGTTGTTCAGGTAATTTCTTTCCTATTGGCCTATGTGGTTTGGTTAATATGATGAAATAATAGAGCAGTAGGCATTTTAGGCATCATTTAAGCCCAAAGTATACTTCGGTTTTGACGCAAACGCTTAGTCAAAGTACACTTCATTTCACCGCGCGTGCATACAAAAGGAGGTTGACAGTACTACCACTGCTATGATAGACTGGACTATTAATTTTCAGGAGTTTAGACCCCATTTGACTGCTCATCTGCACTTTACCAAGTGCGCTCGCACCTCGTGTCAAATACAGTAATGCTTCCTTTCACAAATTAGCCAGTGAGTATTTCCACCTGTTTCGAAGAATTATTAAAGCTCCATACCAGAAAAAAAATGATAAAATAATCAATATACATTCGTATGGTTTTATTTGAAACACTTAGTAGCATGTAAACTAGATATCCATAAGCAGAACATTTTATTTCGCTTTGTTCTCAGACTAGGTCCACATTAATGCCGATAAGTTTAACAACCGTTTTCCAAAACGTGTTCGTTTTTCGCATGCGAAAAAATGTAAGAAGCATGGCCCTGCGTCATTTCCATGTATGGCCTGAAACGCAATTGTCCTCGTGTTCTGCTGTTGGAAAGCAATATCGTATAAACGTCCCATCACCTTTGAAGGAAGTGTGGCAGGGCGGAGGGCAGGGCCATTTTTTGGCCCTGGCACAAAATGACCAACTAACATAATTTCACTAAGGCTGAGGAAGTTTGGAATGAACCACCACATCTTCACACGGTTCTACACCAGCACTGTAGAGAGCATAATACTGTAATAACAGTAAATACAAAAAAAAACTTTGCAAAACACAAAATGTATGTCACTGCCAGTACTTTTGGCCACAGCTGTACATATGATTTCAAATAAGCCTACAACATCAGCAAAACATCACATAAAATGAAAAAAACTCAAATCTATGATTGTTTGCTTAATAGGTCTGCAAGAAAGTCTCTTGCTGTTTACGTGGGCAGTACTTTACATTTTCTCTCACATAAAGTCTTATCACATCAAGGTTAGACTACTGCAACACACTGTACATTGGTCTCCTCCAAACAGCGGTATCCTGTCTACAGCTGGTTAAAAACGCAGCAGCTAGGCTTTTAACAGGGTCAGGATCACATTTCCCATTTTAGCATCTCTACAAAATTTCTACTCTGTGAAAGCATATTTATGATTTTTGTCAGACTCAGATCTGAGACATCTGATCTCGCGCCTCAATATATCAGTGAACTTCTACACCATTACTCCCAAACCAAAGTGCTCAGGTCTTCTGACCAACTTCTATTGAGGGTTCCTCGTTGCCCCTATAGATCTACGGGTGACGTGCCTTTTCTGTGATAGGTCCTAATCTATGGAATAGTCTCTCTTTCCATTTCAGCTTCATCATTAGCCATTTTTAAATCTTCTTTGAAAACATACTTTTATTCTGTAGCTTTAGAATAGACCACTGAATAGTTTAAAATGGATAAATATATGATGGTGTATTTAAATGTTTTTATTTTATTATATTTAACTTTATATCAATCTTTTTTTATATCACGCTGTCATTATTTAGTTATTTGTTTGATCAAAGCACTTTGGGTCAACTTCTGTTGTTTTTAAATGTGCTCTATAAATAAAGGTTGACTTGACTTCAGACCTTGCAAAGCTAAAATCATGTTTTAAAGGTGAAATATCACTTACCACAACAGTAACTCCATCATGCACCAGTGAGGGAGAAGCGTACAGGCCAGAGGAGTGTTTCCCAACATACAGAGTGGACCTGCAGAATAACAGCCACAAACAGCACATTAAACACATTTTGTTTTCAAAGTTATGTAGTTTATATGCTGAAATATTAACAATTCCTTGGCAAGCTAAATAGATCCAAGTATATGTTGCATTTGATGACTGATCATTATATTTTCAGATAATAATAAAAGTGATTTGCACTCAAAGTCTTTTGGATGAAGATAATGACACAATGAGTGCAGAGATATCTACAGTTATATGTGGAGTTTGATCTTACAGCAGTTAGTTTAATAAAGTGATCAGCTTAAATATCATGACACAACAGAGAGTTTCAGCTCAAAGCTGGTAAGCGTTAGGGAGTGAATCTGAACAGAAAATGCATCTCTGTATAATTATTTCTTCCCCACACTTAAAGGAAAAATGTAATAGTATCATATTTTTTTTAATGGCAGCAAAACAGAGACATCTCAGAGTAGAAAGACAATCAGAGTAGCCTCAAACAATTCTCCTCTAGTATCCCCGCTATTTGACGTGTGTGCTTAGTGAAAAACATTGTCACTCATCACATCACTGAGTGGAACATGAACAATACGGTCATGTCTGATAGATGGACAGACGTTTTCAGGTCGTAGAGTTTGTTTTATGCCTGCCTGGGACATCTGTATCTGTGGAGCGGGTGTTCTCATTAATGAACGCAGCATGGATGAAATAATGAAATCTTGACTCAGTGTAACAATCAAGAAGGCTTTTATGATTTTCGTACATCTCAATTTTGGACTGGACTACTCTGCATTTTATGATTTACTCTTGAAACACAAGTGCACACTGAGAAAAATTGCTGCCAAGGTGACAACAGATGCGGATGCATTCTCTACTTCGCATTGATCTGCGCCAAGGTAAGAATACATTAATTTGATGTTTGCGTGGAGGGGTCTGTCCCATTTTTCACAAGCTGAAATCTGGACACCCTAGGTACGGGTAGGTTTAGGGGTAGTGGTAGGGTTAGTGTTAAGGTTTGGGGTTATTTTAACAATGTAACTACAGAAGTAATTAAATGCAGGTACTGTAAATGTAAGTACAATGTAACAAATAAGTACATGGTATCAAATGCTTAAGTACAAGTAGTGAAAGACACCTAATATAAAGTGCTTGCTTTTTTTCTTTTGGTTTTGGGGTGAAATAGGACTCATGAAGTTCCTTGAAATAAATAAATGAATAAATAATAATTATTAGTTACTGGGCGTCTTGTTTGTAGTAGTGCTTACATCAGCTTATCTTTGGTCTTCTTCTCTCGGGGAAACGGATACTTCCATTGTGTTATGCGGCCCACCTCTCCTGACATGAAGGTGAGATAACGCAATGTTTCCACAGCGACATTAGTGTGTGGGATCTTGCGCAGTCCCTCGCGCTGCCAGATATAGATGGCAACCACAGGAGAGTCGTAGTTCTGCACCCACTGCACGTCACCGGACTCACTGTCCACCGTCACCACCAGACCGTCACTGTTTGACACAAAATGAGCCATATCTGCCAAACACACAAAATAATGTTATATATAAGTGCATTTGAAGAGGATGGAAGATGCATGTTGAAAATGGAAAACGTGGATGACGGCTCACTGTATTTGGTGTCGTCGTCAGGCAGGGTGAAGGCGTAGTCGGAGTAAGTGGCATTCCAGCGCAGCTCTCGGCTCTTGGTGTCGTACATGGTGATTGTGTACTCTGAGAAACATCAAGACCAACAACTTCATGATATTCACTTTTAGAAGACTTTTACACTTAGTAGAAAATGTGAGTTGTGCTTTCCCGTGCAAAAGTTGCAATCATGTTGCTGGTGTTGGATTTGAGGCAGAATTTGTATTCGTAGTACAAATGGCACAGGTTCAAAAAATAACCACGGAAATGTCTGGGTCGTAATGGTGCCAAACGTTTTGCAATAAAGTTTCCACCCAAGAGCTTTAAGCTAATTCCCATGAGCCCCTGCGTCTCCAGTTACAGTACGGTCATTCTCAATTCAGAGGGCATTTCAGATCTAAGGTCAGAACTCTAGGTACAGGTGTTGGTGTTACCTGTGCGGCCGAGGTAGAGTAGAGAGGATGAAGGGCAGAGCATCTCAGCATAGGAGGAGGTCAATGTTTGCTGCTTCTCTCCAGTCAACAGATCCACCACATACCACACATCCTGTTTCTTACCTACAAACAAACATAAATGATGACTCTGTATCAGTGTTGGGGAAGCTACTCTGAACTAAGCTACTGCAGATTGTCAAAGCATTAGACGTTTTAATTAGGGCTGTCAATTGAATAAAAATTTGTATCGAATTATTTACATGGTGTCTTGATTAATTAATCGCATATACAAATATTTGATGAGAAAGCCCCTCATATAACAATAATTCAATATATAATGATGAAATAATTATACATAGTTATTTTAAATATTTAAAAATTATATATATATATATATATATATATATATATATATATATATATATATATATATATATATATATATATATACATACATACACACACACAGTGGGGCAAAAAAGTATTTAGTCAGCCACCAATTGTGCAACTTCTCCCACTAAAAAAGATGAGAGGCCTGTAATTTTTATCATATGTACACTTCAACTATGAGAGACAAAATGAGAAAAAAAAAAATCCAGAAAATCACATTGTAGGATTTTTAATGAATTTATTTGCAAATTATGGGGGGAAATAAGTATTTGGTCACCTACAAATAAGCAAGATTTCTGGCTCACACAGACCTGTAACTTATTTTTTAAGAGGCTCCTCTGTCCTCCACTCATTACCTGTATTAATGGCACTTGTTATCAGTATAAAAGACACCTGTCCACAACCTCAAACAGTCACACTCCAAACTCCACCATGGCCAAGACCAAAGAGCTGTCAAAGGACACCAGAAACAAAATTGTAGACCTGCACCAGACTGGGAAGATTGAATCTGCAATAGGTAAGCAGCTTGGTGTGTGTTACGTTCCTGTGTTTGTCTGCCCTATGTTCTCTGTTTCACTAATCACGTTTATGTCACGTTTCCTTGTTGTCCGCTCCGTGTTTTCCGTTTCACCCGTCACCGATCCCGAACCATGTCAAGTTTTCCCTGTTGTCCGCCCTGAGTCTCACTGTCCGTGTGTGAAACTGCACTTCCCACAATTCCCGGATCACGCTCCCAGCCCTGATCACTGTGTTATTGTTCGCACCTGTCTGTTATTTTGTCATTACCTTGTCTGTTTATTTAAAACCCCGCTTTCTCCCCGTCCCTTTGTCAATCGTTATCGTTTCATGTTCGTGATTTTGCCCGTGAGTGCTTCATCCGTATTTGTGTTGCCGCCTTCTCTCGTGTTCGTTTTAGTTAACCCTGCCCTTCGTGGATGTTTGTCAACCTGTGTTCACTCGTGCGTTATTTTGTGTTTGAGTTTTCTTTTACCATTGTGGACTTTTCATTTGTTCCCGTGTTTGTGTTTCAGTTATTAATAAACCGCATTTAGATCCGAATTCCCTGTCTGCCCTCCTGATTTCTCCACAATCATTACAGTGTGAAGAAATCAACTGTGGGAGCAATTACTAGGAAATGGAAGACATACAAGACCACTGATAATATCCCTCGATCTGGGGCTCCACGCAAGATCTCACCCCGTGGGATCAAAATGATCACAAGAACGGTGAGCAAAAATCCCAGAACCACACAGGGGGACCTAGTGAATGACCTGCAGAGAGCTGGAACCAAAGTAACAAAGGCTACCATCAGTAACGCACTACGCCGCCAGGGACTCAAATCCTGCAGTGCCAGATGTGTCCCCCTGCTTAAGCCAGTACATGTCCAGGCCCGTCTGAAGTTTGCAAGAGAGCATTTGGATGATCCAGAAGAGGATTGGGAGAATGTCATATGGTCAGATGAAACCAAAATATAACTTTTTGGTAAAAACTCAACTCGTCGTGTTTGGAGGAGAAAGAATGCTGAGTTGCATCCAAAGAACACCATACCTACTTTGAAGCATGGGGGTGGAAACATCATGCTTTGGGGCTGTTTTTCTGCAAAGGGACCAGGACGACTGATCCGTGTAAAGGAAAGAATGAATGGGGCCATGTATCGTGAGATTTTGAGTGAAAACCTCCTTTCATCAGCAAGGGCATTGAAGATGAATCGTGGTTGGGTCTTTCATCATGACAATGATCCCAAACACACCGCACGGGCAACGAAGAAGTGGCTTCGTAAGAAGCATTTCAAGGTCCTGGAGTGGCCTAGCCAGTCTCCAGATCTCAACCCCATAGAAAATCTTTGGAGGGAGTTGAAAGTCCGTGTTGCCCAGCAACAGCCCCGAAACATCACTGCTCTAGAGGAGATCTGCATGGAGGAATGGGCCAAAATACCAGCAACAGTGTGTGAAAACCTTGTGAAGACTTACAGAAAACGTTTGACCTCTGTCATTGCCAACAAAGGGTATATAACAAAGTATTGAGATAAACTTTTGTTATTGACCAAATACATATTTTCCCCCATAATTTGCAATTAAATTCATTAAAAATCCTACAATGTGATTTTCTGGATTTTTTTTCCTCATTTTGGGGAAAAATGGGCCGAAAATGGAATTTTTTGTTTTGGCCGAAAGAGAAAAAAGGCCGAAACTATGAGCCGATATATATGCCTCCCCACCCCTCAGTGCTCAGGTTTCACTCTCGATCGATCTAATCATAATCACGGCACTACCAAGCAAAGGCCAATGTCAGCGGTGTGGAAATACTTAAAAGTAGTACCGCCACTCCCTATACGCATACTACACATTCTGCGTAGGGCACCAACTCCCTAGGAGGGTACCATCTTATCCTAGGAGGGCACCAGAAAGTCCACCAGGTGCCCGCCCTCGCACGTTATACATTATTCAATGACCCGAAAGCAGTTGCAGAACACAAACGATCGCTTCACGCTCATATTACGCGAACGCGACAATTCTCTTGACTACTGGGGCATGAACAAGGATCCCTTTCCACTGCTTGCGCCGACTGCACGCTGGTATTTATCTGCCCCAGCACCAGCACAGAGAGAGAGATAGAGAGAGAGACTATTCAGTGCAGCATCTCATGTTCTTGATGAGAAGAGGAACCGTCTCTCCTGCCAGAAAGATGAGCAAATTTTGTTCTTATTACTGTTGTTTTGAACAATAATTTCATATTAAAGTATAAATACGTTTACATAAACAGAATAGAGGCCCTCTGCCATTAAAATGACTGTGTAGCATATTTAAACTTATTGTATTTGCAAGATGCTAGCCTAGAGCTGCTAAGTTCATTACTTGACTGCAGTTTTACATATCATTAGAGTTTTCTAGAACGTTACATTTATTGGATAATTGGTAAAAACAAATATCTGTTAAATTTGGTTGTTAAAGAACTGAATAAAGAATAATATATTTAATATTGTTTTAATATATTTTCTGTACAATTTTGGTGTGTTACTTTCAATAAAAGTGAGATAATTTTATTGATTTGTAGTTTTTCAATTCAGATTAATTAAATTCATGAAATTAATTAAAAAGTATATTAAAAAGTTTTATATCATCACAAAGAGGAGGATCTCAGCTTAATAATGACACCTGATTGAGCTTCTAGTCCACTCAGAGGCCGAGGTATTCAATGAAACAACAATGGTGGTCCTTGAACAGAACATTAGACTGAATGTCTATGGACGAACACATCTGTGAGGGCTGAAACACATTAGAGCGCCACCTACATTTCAGATCTGTATATGGAATGTGATAGAGAAAAAAACATTTTTTCTAGTGCTTTCTGCCACGGAGTGGAAAAAAATGAGACTTATCAAAGTGAGGTAGAGTGAACAGAACCAGAATTACATGTTTACAAAGTTAGGACAAGGAAAACCCCCCTCATTATCATAAGATTAAAAACATACGCAATATTATTTATGAATAATATCAGTCTTCTATTTTTATTTGGGCAGTTCTCTGAAAACAAATGGGACAATTTTTTTTAATTAGTCCACAATATGTGTGAGTGGTGAGCTTTTACATTTGAGTGTGAAAAATTGTGGGCAGCAGCCCAAAACTGCACAAGAGTATAAGGGTTCATGTTCATTTCAACATGCATTATGAACTAACATGAATTAACACTCATAAAAATTAACAACAAGCTACTGTAAAATAATATTAAGTTAATGATTGTTAGTTCATCATGTTCCATTTACTAAAATTAAACCAAAATATACACTGGTGGCCAAAAGTTTGGAATAATGTACGATTTTGCTGTTTCAGAAGGAAATTGGTACTTTAATTCACCAAAGTGGCATTCAACTGATCACAAAGTATAGTCAGGACATTACTGATGTAAAAAACAGAACCATCACTATATCTAGACAGCAGCATCACTCCAACACCTTATCCTTGAGTAATCACCATAAATTGATCATTTGGTACTAGAGAATCAATTGCCATTATATCAAACACAACTGAAAGCTATCTGGTTCTTTAAATGAAGCTTAACATTGTCTTTGTGTTTGTTTGAGTTGCCACAGTATACAATAGACTGGCATGTATTAAGGTCAATATTTGGATAAAAATGGCTTAAAAGAAACTCGTCAGTCAATCATTGTTTTGAGGAATGAAGGCAATAAAATGCTTGAAAATGCCAAAAAACTGCAGATTTCATAGAAAGGTGTACACTACAGTCTTCAAAGACAAAGCACAACAGGCTCTAACAAGGACAGAAAGAGATGTGGAAGGCCAGATGTACAACTAAACAATAGGATAAGTACATCAGAGTCTCTAGTTTGAGAAATAGACTCCTCACATGTCCTCAGCTGACAGCTTCATTGAATTCTACCTGCTCAACACCAGTTTCATGTACAACAGTAAAGAGAAGAGCCTTATGGGAAGAATTGCAAAGAAAAAGCCACTTTTGAAACAGAAAAACAAAAAGAAAAGGTTAGAGTGGGCAAAGAAACACAGATATTGGACAACAGATAATTGGAAAAGAGTGTTATGGATCTTAACCCCATTGAGCTTTAGTGGGATCAATTAGACTGTAAGGTTTGTGAGAAGTGCCCGACAAGACAGCCACATGAAACGTCACTTGAGTATATGGACAAACTGAAAGCTAGAATGCCAAAGATCTGCAAAGCTGTCATTATTGCACATGGAGGATTTTTTAATGAGTTCTCTTTGAAGTAGTTTAAGAAGTTCTGAACATTTATTTCAAATTGTAATAGTACTTTTTCACGTTATTAATGTTCTGAATATACATTGTGATCAGATGAATGCCACTTTGATGAATACAAGTACCAATTTCTTTCCATAATAGCAAAATCTGTACATTATTCCAAACTGACTGGCCATCGGTGTATTTAAAAAATAAATAAATGTGCATTCATAAATGAGAATGGGTAACACTTTACAATAAGTTCCATTTGTGAACAGTTAAATCATTAGGTATCATGAATAAACAGTTAACAATATTTTTTTTACATCATTTATTAATCTCTGTTAACGTTACTTTATAAAAATACAACTGTACATTGTTAGCTCATGTTAGTTAATAATGCATTAATTATGTTAACAAATACAACTTTGGATTTTAAAAATGTACTATATTATGAATTTAATATTAACTACGATTAATAAATGGTTAATAAGTTGTTCAGTGTTGGTTAATGTTAACAATGGAACGTTATTGTAAAGTGTTACCAGAGAATAAGAATTTGTTAAACTATTGTAGTGAGAATTGGTAGAAAACATGCTTTGTACAATTGTAATGTCTTCAAAGAATTGGTCACCAAAAAAATTATGATTTAAAATTAATTAAATGTTTTTGCAGGAACACAATTTATCAATTTAAGGGTCTTTTTAACCCTTGTGCTTGTTGTTTACCCATGTGGACTCCCAACGTTGCCTTTTGCTCTTTAACCCATAAATTACAAAGAAAACTGATGCCGAATGGGAAAATTGTGTGTGTAAAAAGACACCCGCACATAACTACAAACAAACCACATGTTTACACTGGGAAACGAGTGTGGTTTTCAGTCAAACAGGTCATTTCCTGTGACTTACATCATCATATTCAACACAGTATGATTTAGAGCAAAGAACAATTTAAATTCTATTGCTTAACCATTGCTAAATCTCGTTAAGAGGGATTAACGTGTAATGGGATTAAGTCATTATTAACTCAGGTCTGTAGACTGATTTAATCACTAATTGGACTACTTCCCTGGGCAGGGTGGGTGTCATTATAGATGTAGCTATGCCTTGTTATTATGTCCCCCGATGTTTAAAGACTAGGAGTGGTACGGGCGTCTTCTTTTAGTGTTTGCAGTGAAATTAGAAAACAATCCCAAAATGCCCACCCACACAGCTGCCGTTAGGAACGGGTCAGTACAATCACCACAGTCTAGACACCATGACTGTGTCTGACAGGGAGTGTGAGGGGGTTGAATAAAAAAACAATACACTTTATTTATGTTTGACTGCCTATAACTTCAGAAGTATTGGTACTGGAGGATGGTTTTCGACTCAAACCATTGGCATAAAATGCTACAATCTACACCTACAGATCTGTGTAAAAATAAAATAATGATGCCACCTTTCCATGGTTATTTTCCAAAATCATAGGGGAATTTTTTTTTTCCAAAAACTCAGCATTCAGTAAATATTCATCCAAGGCATTTAATATTTTGGCTTTCATCACTAGCCCCTTTTGTATCGGTTACTGTTCTTCTTCCTTCTCTGACATGGAGTCTATGGTAGCCCATAGATCCGTAAGGTAAAAAGTTGTGAAATTTGGCACACTGGTAGGGGGGCGTTTCAACATTCCTCATGGCTAATTTAGAGCCTCTACCTCAAACCCTCTAGCGCCACCAAAGTTGCACTCATGTCTTTTGCTCATAACTTTTGAACTATACAGTGGTGCATGGTGGGTTGAATGGTAACAGTTACAATATCCAACTGACTAGATTTTCCTTAATTTAGAACTTTCCTCCTAGGCCGTATGTCCAATTTGCACAAAATTTGGCAAATATCATCTAGGGACACTCTAGGCAAATATTAAACAAATGGTTTTCAATTGGCCCAACTGATCGCAAATAACGCTTTAACGAATTCAATGGCGAGCTCGCCAAAGAGGTTGTAAAGCTATACAGTGCATCCAGAAAGTATTCACAGTGCTTATTCCAAAATGGATTAAATTCATTATTTTTTATTTATATAAAAATGTGGTTAATACTTTCCGGATGCAATGTATCTTAGTAATGCTTCAACGTATTGACACGAAACTTGGTATATGTCATAGCCATCATGTTCTGGAGGTATCTGAGCAGTTTTTGCACAGCGCCATCTTGACACAGGTTGAGAGATATGAAAAACTGCTATGTTTGCTTATACGTTCGGAGTAGTTTGGCTTAAAATTATGATACTGGTGTCTTAAGATTACTTGAGGCATACGGAGTCAAATGATTCCCAATAGACTTTTTCACACTCGTAAACGACGTAACGATTGCAGGGTAAACTTCGACAGTGGTGAATGGGAGATCACAGCAAATATTATTTTAATTTACCCATTTGCTCCAAGACCAAAAGAAAAAATCCACTATTACGTTTGAATGACTTTCCAGAAGAAGAAATAAATAGAGAGCGGTGGATTAAGACAGTCAGATGGGAGATGTCACTCTCTCAGCAGCTGTAATAGAAACTGTGGTAATTCATTTTTTGAAACTATAATTACAGGGTAATATAACAATAAACATAATGTTATAACTGTACAAACGTATAATACAAAAAAATTGCAAGACTTACACTGCTAAATAAGGCGGAAATGCATCAACACAGTCTTTTCTTAAAATCTTAATCAGTGATGTCCAAACATTTTGCAGCAATAATTTATGTATGCTTCTTCAGAAAAAGTATTAAACAAATAAAACATTTCAGCCAGTGAAGTTTCTGAAATTTGGTTGGTATAACTTGGAATAACCCATATCATTTAAAAAAGGCTCTTCAGCAATGACGCTGACTTTAAACAGAATTGAAACATTGTGAGATAATGTTTTGATATGCTCAAGATCCTAGACAGAAAAAAAAAAGTATGATGAGGACACTTTAACTAAATTGAGTCTTGGGGTTAAATGGGATTTTAGTTAATTCAATTGTGTGTACAAGCTTCAGATTTATTTTGGGCTGTTAAAATAAATAACATAATTGATAGGAAAAATCTTTAGGTCTCTAAATTTAGTGTCTTACCCATGTATAAGATGCCATCAGAACTGCGACAGGGTGAAGCTTGCACAAGCTCAGGTATAGTGAACGGCAGTTTCTGTAAAAACACCAAATCATGTTACTACTTCATCAAAATGTTTTCTTTTAGTGAAAAAATTTGAATCATATAGAGTTTTCTCTACTTCTGCTTGTCATTCTAATTTAGACTACAGTAAAATGTGGGTGTGTACTTCCAATGACCTCACTATAACCTGATAGTGCTCATATCTAACACCACTGTTACTAAAAATATCACAGCTAGCTTCCAGAGAAAGAGGAAGCAGCTCATGAGAATTCAAAAATGACCATGCTCTTGATCTCACCGTCAGCCCCTCATTGTTTTTCCCTCCAAGAGTGTACAGACTTCCATCATGAGGGTCCGGGAGAAACGCTGGCCTGTCAAAATAAAAGCCAGACACTCAGACACTGTTCAGGATTTTAGCCGTATTAATAGTGTTCACCCAAAAATAAAAATTGTCATCATTTAATCCCCTCATGTCCTTCCAATCCTGTTTGATGTCATCGTGGAACACAGAAAGAATCTTTACACAACTCTTTTCCCAAAAAAACTAAACAACAACCGTTCATAGAAACCACATTGATCAGGGTCCAAAAAGAAAGAAAAGCACCATAAATGTATGATAAAAGTAGTCCAAATGAGCTGTACGCTATATTCCAAGTCTTCTGAAGTCATAAGCTTTGTGTAAGCATAATATACAAATTTAAGCCGATTATCAGTTTATAGCAAATAATAACATTTTGGTCTGTTCATTACGAAAAGCTATTGTGTTACTTGAGAACACTTGAAATATAGCACACTAGATGTATGGACTACTTTTATAGTGCTCTTTTTGGTAATTTTGCAGCCAGGATATTCTTCAAAACATCTCCTTTAGTGTTGCACAGAAGAATGTCAAATGGGAACGTGAATAAAATGATGACAATTTCATATTTGAGTCAACTATTCTTTTAAAGTGAGAGTAAATCACAGATTTGATCAAGCGGTTCAGCGAGTGATATGAACAGGAAGAATCGTGCTCACTCAGCAATTTGCACAGTTCCTGTTGTTTGACTTTCTACAGGTGCAAAACGTACACAAGCACTCGTGTAAACAGTAAAATACTCACTCAGACACGTGTGTCGGGACTTGCAAAACAGGATCTGTGTCAGGAATGACAAAGTGTTTCCGTTAAGAGTTAAGAACACTATCACAGGCAAATGAAGGCTTGAGCAAACATAAAGACAAGACAAAGAAGAATATGAGCTGGCCGTCAAACCGGGAGCTAATGGACACAAGGATTAGAAGGAATATACAAGTCAAATCAGTTGACAACATTTATGAAATTTCTGAAAAATCAACTCATCTCTTTTTCTTTATTTATTTTATATATATATATATATATATATATATATATATATATATATATATATATATATATATATATATATATATATATATATAGAGAGAGAGAGAGAGAGAGAGAGAGAGAGAGCAAAAATCTAGGTTACAGTGAGACACTTACAATGGAAGTGATTGAGGCCAATTTTTGGAAGGCAGAAATTCAAAGCTTATAATTTTATAAAAGCACTTAACTTAAGTCTGCAGTTAAAACTTATGCATTATATGAGCTGTAAAGTTGTTTTAATGTTTTTTATGGTTGTTTTAAGGTTTATTCATGGCAACAAAGTAAAAAATTTTGAAAGGGTTATTAAGCAATTTCATTGTTAACACACATATTAAGTCTTATGGTCACACTTATGAGAGACACAGAGGAGCGCATAATCTCTCAAATGTGTTATGTTTTGTTTTCATATGTTTTTACATACGTTTACAGTATCTTTATCCTCTCCGTCTCTAACTGTTAATATTACCCCAATTACAACTGAAAATGGACACCTTGCACCTAAAACATTTTTAACAAATATCATGCAATTTTTAAGACAAGAATATCAAGACGTTTTCTCAGTGTTACTCCATATGACCTGAACAAAATGTGCCTTTACGTAATGCCAAAATACTGATATTTAATAACATGGTAAAAAAACAAAAAAAAAATCCAAACAGTCCAAAGGGGTTTTGTTTTTTTGTCACATCACAACAAAATGGCTACCTGCATGTTGGTTACACCACATGACTTCGATTTGGTGGACAAACCTTTTCAAATATTAATTTATATATATATATATATATATATATATATATATATATATATATATATATATATATATATATATATATATATACACACACACTCACCTAAAGGATTATTAGGAACACCTGTTCAATTTCTCATTAATGCAATTATCTAATCAACCAACCACATGGCAGTTGCTTCAATGCATTTAGGGGTGTGGTCCTGGTCAAGACAATCTCCTGAACTCCAAACTGAATGTCAGAATGGGAAAGAAAGGTGATTTAAGCAATTTTGAGCGTGGCATGGTTGTTGGTGCCAGACGGGCCGGTCTGAGTATTTCACAATCTGCTCAGTTACTGGGATTTTCACGCACAACCATTTCTAGGGTTTACAAAGAATGGTGTGAAAAGGAAAAACATCCAGTATGCGGCAGTCCTGTGGGCTGAAAATGCCTTGTTGATGCTAGAGGTCAGAGGAGAATGGGCCTACTGATTCAAGCTGATAGAAGAGCAACTTTGCCTGAAATAACCACTCGCTACAACCGAGGTATGCCACAAAGCATTTGTGAAGCCACAACACGCACAACCTTGAGGCGGATGGGCTACAACAGCAGAAGACCCCACCGGTACCACTCATCTCCACTACAAATAGGAAAAAGAGGCTACAATTTGCAAGAGCTCACCAAAATTGGACAGTTGAAGATTGGATAAATGTTGCCTGGTCTGATGAGTCTCGATTTCTGTTGAGACATTCAGATGGTAGAGTCAGAATTTGGCGTAAACAGAATGAGAACATGGATCCATCATGCCTTGTTACCACTGTACAGGCTGGTGGTGGTGGTGTAATGGTGTGGGGATGTTTTCTTGGCACACTTTAGGCCCCTTAGTGCCAATTGGGCATCGTTTAAATGCCACGGCCTACCTGAGCATTGTTTCTGACCATGTCCATCCCTTTATGGCCACCATGTACCCATCCTCTGATGGCTACTTCCAGCAGGATAATGCACCATGTCACAAAGCTCGAATCATTTCAAATTGGTTTCTTGAACATGACAATGAGTTCACTGTACTAAAATGGCCCCCACAGTCACCAGATCTCAACCCAATAGAGCATCTTTGGAATGTGGTGGAACGGAGCTTCGTGCCCTGGATGTGCATCCCACAAATCTCCATCAACTGCAAGATGCTATCCTATCAATATGGGCCAACATTTCTAAAGAATGCTTTCAGCACCTTGTTGAATCAATGCCACGTGAGAATTAAGGCAGTTCTGAAGGCTAAAGGGGGTCAAACACAGTATTAGTATGGTGTTCCTAATAATCCTTTAGGTGAGTGTGTGTATATATATATATATATATATATATATATATATATATATATATATATATATATATATATATATATATATATATATATATATATATATACAAATATTTTTCACTGCTTATTTTTCAACAAATAATAAAAACAATTATATACACTGGCGGCCAAAAGTTTGGAATAATGTACAGATTTATGTACATTTGAATTGGACCTTGGAGCAGTGGAAGGTCGCCTGGTCCGATGAGTCCAGTTTTCTTTTACATCACGTGGACAGCCGTGTACATGTGTGCTGTTTACCTGGGGAAGTGATGGCACCAGGATGCACAAATCAAAACTTTGGGACAAGCCAAGTCCAAGGCATTTGATTAGGGATGCAATGAACAAAATAAATAAATACAAATAAATGGACACTCTGTCAGCAAGCACTTGTAGCACCCCCTGATGTCGTAGACATAGCCAGAGTTTGTTTCATCGAGTTGAGCAAACACACCTGCAGAGCAGCACACTAAGTCAACCAATATGCTTGAATGTTACTACGGAGACTGCTGTATATCATCAATTACAGAGGTGGCTGGCACAACGAACACACAGACAGACATGTAGCCAATGTACTAAAAATCCAGGGAGTCGATTTGGTCGGAGAGATCAGGGAATTACTGCGAGAGATGTTGAACATGTCGGCAATGCTGACGATGGTCGTTGCTGACTTGGAGTATCTTGCTGTGATACGCCGATCGATTCAGCAGAATGTCCATATCATGGGAGTCCCGGAGGGAGTGGAGGGACAGAATATGGTGGAATTCCTGGATGGGCTCTTTCTGAGACTGCTCGACACACTAGGCCATCAACTGGAAATCGAGTGAACTCACAGGGTTCCAGCTTGGCGATCCGCAGAAGGAGGCAGGCCCCAATCAATTCTGGCCAAATTTCTGAGATCATCCGATAAAGATCTTGTGTTACGCAAGGCGAGGAGTAAAGAAAGGCTTTCTTGGAAGAACTGCAGCATTTTCTTGTTCACAGACTTTGTGAACTCGACAAGAGAGAAAAACGTGATCAATTCAAGGAATGCAAGAAACGTATACATCAATGGAAGGCCGCTATTGCACTGATATTTCCAGCCAAATTGAGAATAGATGCTAAGGATGGCTGTAAAACACTCACATGCCCACAGCAAGCGATGTCCTTCATAAAGTCAATTGAGTAAGTCATATTGTGGTACTCTCATTGCATTCGAATAGACCGGCTCACTGAACATTCGCTTGACTGTTTGAAGATTCTTCACGCTCTTTTTGTGCTGGTTCCGCCAAGCCGCTAAAGTTTATTTTGTAGAGCAACACACCTTCAGGACAGTTTTGTGGACGAATCTACATGCTCTTTGTGCTTATATCGGCTGGAGTTTATTTTGTGGAGTATTTCTGGAAACTCATTGAAGTAATTTACTTGTACTCATGTTGCAGCCGAATAGACCGGCTCACTCAACATTAGTTTGACTGTTTAAAGAATCTGCGCATTCTTTTTGTGCTGGTTCTGCCTATGGATGAATCTACATACTCTTTGTGTTTATTCTGCCTATTGGCTGGAGTTTGTTTATCTTTTGCTGTGTAATTCTTCTCACAAAATGTGTATAGAAACACCAGACTTGAGCAATCTGATGGCAAGGTTGTAGGGGGGCTTGAGTTTGGAGGGATGGACGCCAGTTGGCGTTTCATGCACGGGGTTAATGCACACGTTTTTATATATTTTTTCTAAGGGATGTTCAGGGTTTGATTGTTACACTAATGTTGGATGTGGTCTTTATGATCTTGTCTTTGACACACAATCTATTTTTTCTTATACTTCAAAATGTCAAATGTTAACATGAATGTATTGTCTCTCTCTCCATGTGGAATGTGAATTGGTTGGGGCACCCCAACCAATCTTAAGCATAATATGATATGACTGGGAAGTTTAATTTACAATGATTAACCAGTGAACCAATGTAATAACAGACGCAAAACTGCCGCAACTGTTTAGTGAATTTGATCCTCTGTGTCTTGTCTAACAGCAAAACATAGCATAATGGGCTCTAATTCTTTCTAATTCCATTTATATATCTTGTGACTTGTACATAATATCTTAATTCAACTGACGTGTGGTCAGAGGTGCGTGTATATCTGCTGTTTCACAAACACTTCAAATGTAGCTCACCCAATCACATTTTAGATTCAGAACTATCTGTTTGGTAGTGGAAAGGGCAGTAACTGTAGCTCCAAGCTTGGAGACTCACTCAACCTGTGCATCAGGTTTCTGAAAACACAGCAGGTGGATGAAATGCAAGCCGCTGCAGCCGTGTTAATATTGAGAACAGAGTGGCTAATGTGCCAATGATGGCAGATTCCATTCAATGCATGTTATTAACTGCAGAAGTGTAAGAGTGCTTTAACATTCATTGAATCTTTCTTCATTTGTTTTTTGTTTTGAGATGAAGCTCAAGTAGAAATAAACTGATGTTCCATGACTTCATGTGTGCACTGCTGTTGCTGGGTTAATGATTACTGAGACAATGTGTAAAGACTGCTCTTACACGCATGCTGGGAACAACACTGTCACCTCATGCCATAAATGCAGCACAAATGGTCTTTATGATCTTGTCTTTGACACACAATCTATTTTTTCTTATACTTCAAACCATGAACCATACTTCAAACCTTTGAAACCATGATTCTTCCACAGCAGCTATGACAGATGGTGTCAAATAATGTACCAAAGAGAAAACTGTCAAAACTGTAATCAAATGACATCATATTTGATTATTTTTATCACGTGAAGAACTTTTACACAGATCCTCACAGCTCAATCCAAAATACAACATTGGAGATTTTTTGTCAAATAAAGTGCTGCATCACAGATGTGAGATATTTATTGATTTATTATTATTATTTGTAGTAGTAGAAGTACAGTGAATATTATATCCCTATAAGTAGTGATATATTCTCTCGTCCTTTTTCCATTTAAATAGAGCTTATATATTGCCTGAAGCTTTTATTTTAGAGTGAAGCTCTTTCTGCTTCTGTGTGTTTTTGACGTTAGCTTCTAACCTCTGGAAAAGCTGGTTGCTACGTGACCTAATAGGATTATTAAACTGCAAAAGGCTGCCATTTAATTAAATAAATATGTAGTCTGTATGTGCTGCATACTACATATTGGATTAGCGCTCTGCTCACTGTCATCTGCTATAAACAGAGCAGACAATGCTCATGATGGGGTTTTAAAGCTGCTTGGTTTGACCAGCAGATGTCTTTTACATTCATACATTCTTAAAACAACATTGATTTACTTTTAAGCACACAGCACATGCAAACTTTTTATTTATCATCTCATTAAATCGCAGCTTTTGCGCTTTAATAATCCCACTAGGACACAATGTTAGTTTAATTTGTGCGCTAGGTCAGATGGTATCGCTTTTTGGTACTGGAGCATTTTTTACATTCACTGATTCTGATACCACTATAGGTATCGGGACATCCCTCATTTTTATAAAACTGATTCTAGCTCTAAATCCTGATGTATACACACCTTTGAACATGCATCAGTGGAATTTGATATGATAAAAAAAAATCTATGATTTAAAATATTTCAAGTGATGTAACCATCAAGTAAAAGGTATTAAAATACTTTCCTTGCAACTTGAATTCACATCAGTTTCTATATACAGTGTGTGTGTGTGTGCATATACACACATATATATATATATATATATTTTATTTTATTATATAAGATTTCTGTTCCAAACTATATGCCAGCCTTTATTTTTTCAAGACTTTTATTTACACCACTATATACAGTATATTTCTTGTCAACTACCCATATGCAAGTTGCTGTGTGTTACCACAGTTAAACCTTTGTGTGTTGTGTATAAAAACACCCTTTACCCTGGTAAATTCACTATAAAGTACAAACTCTTACGGTATGTTGCTTTAATACATTATTACACTTACATTACTTTTCTCTCATTTTTATTACACTAAAAAACTATGTCAAAATGAAATGGTGCCTAATTTTAGGGGACTGAAGTCTACTGTAGTATATTAGATAATAATACTAGACTCCTGCAGACAATAGTGAGCTGGTGTTGACTTTCACTGCAGTTTACCACTGAGCAATGTGTAATCTGAATTTATGATACACCTTGGAGCGGTCTTGTAGAAAAACATCTTGTGTACCTTCTTTCAGGGTCCATTTGATGGTTCCAGATCTCTTGCTGACGGCGTGCAGGTTTCCATCTAGTGTGGACACAAAGAGCAGACTCTCTGGTACAGACACCGTACTGCTTCTGCAGAAACCCTGCAAACACACACAACACAGCTTTACAACAGAACATGAGTTTACTTTAAGACACTTAATAGCAAGTAAACAAGACACCTGTCAGCAAAATTGTATTGTGTGAATCAAAAGAAATAGGCAATTCTGTATTGCTTGTATAGTTATTCACATAGACAGCTGCACTATTGTTTGAAGTTGAGTTATTTTCACTTTCCAAAAGCACACAAAATTGGACAATTCTTGGGCAAAATAATGCATCATGAGGAGCAGACTTTATGCCATAAATTTGCAAGGGCAATTCATTGGCCAATTAAATTTTGGCAACTGTACCATCATGGTTGCTTCACATAAATGTACATAATTCCTCCATGTATCAGTTCCAAAATCTAAAGACATCTTTGCATAAATGATGATGAAAGCCATGGATCAGTATTTACTGATGTGGCAGACAAGCCTCTCGTTCATCAGGAAAGGAGGAAGCAGGAAACGGATTAACAGTCAAAAGACTTTAATTCAACATAAAACACTGCACTGAAACATAACAAAAGCGCACACACAAAACACTGCTGTATGCGTCGCTCTCTCTCGCTCTGGCATCCCCGGCTCCTCTTTTTATCTCTCTCCTGCTGATTGGGCAACTCAGCGCTGGGTGTGAATCCTCTCGGCCCAGCCACGCCCTCCTCCTCGTCACAGTGTGTTGTATTACAGAATATTGTCAGATATCCAACTGCTCTTTCCCTTACCAGAGACAGGCCTCGGAGTAGGGATGGCTCAACATGGTCAATTTGTCATCCAACAACTGTCAGTTTCTTTCTCTCATGGTGCTTTAGCATGCTAAAACCCTTTGCAAACCAAATGTGAATTTCCACTGCAATTTCTCACCACTATTAACACCAGATCAAACATGATAGAAAAAATAATTTAGTTTCCGCGGAGGACTTTTGAAGTCTCATCAAGATCTTTCATCAGCAACCACACTTGGCCGCATATCATCAAGAAAAGTGATTGTAATCCTTTAGTGATTCTGTCACCAAGTGTATTTCTGGGGTCCTTCTACAGTACACTATCTAATAAAATCAGAAAGCAGAGGCAGAGCAGTCATAAATCCTTTACTCACTGAAAGCTGCAGTTGGACATACACATTCTATGGCAATAAATTCATAATAATAAACGTCTAAAGTGTAAAGTAACTCCACTCAATGAAATTGCTTGAAAATCACTATTACGATTGTTCATATTCACGCGGTACTCCTGCTGTTATTTTGGCAAGCTCCACATGACAGGGAATCAGAGAGAAAGCCGTTATGTCTGTCAACCTTTCATAATTCTGAATCGGCGAGTGTGTCACACCTCTGACTGAAGAGTGCAAAATCTCTGCAAAACAGTCTGTAAATGTGACACCCTCCGCCAAAATCGAGTTGTTTGAATTTGGCTAGTGACTATGAGCCCAGGCTGTAAAAACAGAACCTGAGGATCTCAAGACAAACATTTCCTAATTTAAATCCTTCCCTGACAAAGCATTTTAAAACTCATACTGATAAGAGAGCAAGACGCAATGGCCAAGCACCTTCACCTAAGGGGCTTTTGCAACCATCCAGTTTTCCTATGTAAACATGTGCTAGGCTAGACAAACGTCTTTGATCATTTTACCAAGTTTTGTTGTTTATTCAGCGTCTCGTGCAAGAGCTCTCTACTTTTTTTAAATGCCACGTAAAGTAAAAAAAACAACCTTTCCAAAGCCCTTGAGTCACCCGTGTTCTATTAAACTGTATTTGTTGTGCTCCATCTAGCCTTTTTAGCGCAAAAATTAAATCGGTCAGTCATCGTCAGTGCTTCGCACACATCCAAAATTCAAGTGCATAGTTTTAGCATTCGAATGTGCATTTTATCTTACATTTGCTCATTTTCGAATTTCAAATTTTGACTTAAAACCTGACTTCCAGACAGTTCAGACAGTATTTTTTGGCAGCGATCTGGCATCTTTTACTACATTAAGCGCATCTCTACTCATGCATTCACAGATGTACTGTCTGTAAACTACGCTGCAGGCTTTATCAAACATGTGATGATCAGGCCCACCCAATCTACCATACACTTCCACATCCTCATTTTTTTGATGCAGGGCAAAAAAGGGAAATACAAAAAACTATTTTAAAATAAATGTGACATGAGCAGGGCCATTGCAAAGATTATAATTGAGGGGGGACATTTATATCTGTATATATGCCCATTTTTTCGTGAGAAATCATTCTATTTGAACAGTTTGTTTCACCCTTGTGCAAAGTTGTAAATTTGACAACTTTATGACCAAGTAGAAGCCTGTGCCTAATGGCTGCTAAACAACCTTTTAGAGAACTTATCAGCTTTGCTCATGAATAGAAATTACATGATGTGGCATTTACCAAGTAGTCCTAACTTGTTTGCTGAAAAGCAGACGTTGGTAATTGTCTGCAATTCACAAGCAGCAAACTAGCACCTACTAGCACCTCTAAGTTGTTAGCACCAACTTCCCCCACCCCCTTATTACTGACATCCTGCTATTCTCATAATAAATTGCTCACAATGACAAATTAAGTAATATTTTTCTATATAAAAGATATAGATCTCACCAAATGTTTCTTCACCATTTTAATGAAATGTAAACGGCTCTCATTCTGCAAAAGAAACAACAACACTTCAACCAGGACTGGTTGTAAAATGCACAGCCATAAAAACCAAAACATTATTAACCCACATTACAAAGCCAAACTGGCAGTAATAATGTTCGCTGTCCTTTTCTGCATTTCGCAGCACCATTTTGTGGTCCATTCTACATAACGCGGCAGCTCATTTTAGCTTAGCAGTTGGGCAAGCTCGGTTCTCCCAACTGCCAGTCCGCCCCTAATCAGCCCCAAAGTGCATTGGCCAGATTACCAGTACAGCCCTTAATGCAACGCAAAATCAATGTAATGGGCAAAGTCTACATGTGCCGATCAATTTATTCTTAAGCTGTTTATGACCTTACCCCAGTTAAGGAAAACGTAAAGGAAATTTAACTCTTGAAAGCATTTTACACGCACACAAATTTAAAAGGTCACTTAACACACAAATTGACTAATTGCAAAATATTGGTCTTATTTGACAGAAACCCCCAAAATAGTTTATAAATGTATTTAACTATAAATGTATAAAAAATTATGCATGAATTATTGGATTTGTATAATATATATATATATATATATATATATATATATATATATATATATATATATATATATATATATATATACATATACATACACACACTCTCACCTAAAGGATTATTAGGAACACCAAACTAATACTGTGTTTGACCCCCTTTAGCCTTCAGAACTGCCTTAATTCTACGTGGCATTGATTCAACAAGGTGCTGAAAGCATTCTTTAGAAATGTTGGCCCATATTGATAGGATAGCATCTTGCAGTTGATGGAGATTTGTGGGATGCACATCCAGGGCACGAAGCTCCCGTTCAACCACATCCCAAAGATGCTCTATTGGGTTGAGATCTGGTGACTGTGGGGGCCATTTTAGTACAGTGAACTCATTGTCATGTTCAAGAAACCAATTTGAAA
>NC_068287.1:2898251-2900751 GCF_025860055.1 Xyrauchen texanus | reverse complement strand
AATATCGTGCAAAAGTTCATTAATTTCAGTAATTCAACTTAAAAGGTGAAACTAATATATTATATAGACTCATTACAAGCAAAGTAAGATATTTCAAGCCTTTATTTTATATAAGTTTGATGATTATGGCTTACAGCTTATGAAAACCCCAAATTCAGAATCTCAGAAAATTAGAATATTACATGAAATCAAGAAAAAAAAAGGATTTTAAATACAGAAATGTCAGCCCTCTGAAAAGTATAATCATGCATATGTACTCAGTACTTGGTTTGGGCCCTTTTGCATTAATTACTGCCTCAATGCAGCGTGGCATGGATGCTGTCAGCCTGTGGCACTGCTGAGGTGTTATGGAAGACCAAGATGCTTCAATAGCGGCTTTCAGCTCTTCTGCATTGTTTGGTCTCATGTCTCTCATCTTTCTCTTGGCAATGCCCCATAGATTCTCTATGGGGTTCAGGTCAGGCGAGTTTGCTGGCCAATCAAGCACAGTAATACCATGGTCATTGAACCAGGTTTTGGTACTTTTGGCAGTGTGGGCAGGTGCCAAGTCCTGCTGGAAAATGAAGTCAGCATCTCCATAAAGCTTGTCTGCTGAAGGAAGCATGAAGTGCTCTAAAATGTCCCGGTAGACGGCTGCGTTGACTCTGGACTTAATAAAGCACAGTGGACCAACACCAGCCGATGACATGGCTCCCCAAACCAACACAGACTGTGGAAACTTCACACTGGACTTCAAGCATCTTGGATTGTGTGCCTCTCCATTCTTCCTCCAGACTCTGGGACCTTGGTTTCCAAATGAGATGCAAAATTTGCTCTCATCAGAAAAGAGGACTTTGGACCACTGAGCAACAGACCAGTTCTTTTTTTCTTTAGCCCAGGTAAGACATTTGACATTTGAAGCCCATGTCCAGGACCCGTCTGTGTGTGGTGGCTCTTGATGCAGTAACTCCAGCCTCAGTCCACTCCTTGTGAAGCTCCCCACACATTTGAATGGCCTTTTCCTGACAATCCTCTCCAGGCTACGGTCATCCCTGCTGCTTGTGCACCTTTTTCTTCCACACTTTTCCCTTCCACTTAACTTTCTATTAATGTGCTTTGATACAGCACTTTGAGAACATCCAACTTCTTTTGCAATTACCTTTTGAGGCTTTCCCTCCTTGTGGAGGGTGTCAATGATGGTTTTCTGCACAACTGTCAGGTCAGCAGTCTTCCCCATGATTGTGAATTCATCTGAACCAGACTGAGAGACCATTTAAAGGCTCAGGAACCCTTTGCAGGTGTTTAGCTGATTAGAGTGTGACACTTTGAGCCTACAATACTGAACCTTTTCACAATATTCTAATTTTCTGAGATTCTGAATTTGGGGTTTTCATAAGCTGTAAGCCATAATCATCAAAATTATATCAAATAAAGGCTTGAAATATCTTACTTTGCTTGTAATGAGTCTATATAATATATTAGTTTCACCTTTTAAGTTGAATTACTCAAATTAATGAACTTTTGCACGATATTCTAATTTTTCGAGTTTCACCTGTATATGTGTATATACATATACATGTGTGTTTGTATATATATATATATATATATATATATTATATATATATATATAGGTGTATATACATATATGTGTGTGTGTGTATATATAGGTGTATATACATATATGTGTGTGTATATACAGGTGTATATACATATATATATATGTGTGTGTATATACAGGTGTATATACATATATATATGTGTGTGTATATATAGGTGTATATACATATATGTGTGTGTGTATGTGTATGTGTGTGTATATATATATATATATACACACACACATATGTATATACACCTATATATATACACACACACACACACACACACACACACATATATATGTATATACACCTATATATACACACACATATATACATGTATATACACCTATATATATACACACACACACACATATGTATATACACATATATACACACACACACATATGTATATACACATATACACACACACACATATATATGTATATACACATATATATATACACACACACACATATATATATATATACACATATATATACACAAACACATATATGTATATACACATATATACACACACACACACACATATATATGTATATACACATATATATATATATATATATACACACACACACACACACATATGTATATACACATAAATATGTATATACACATATATACACACACACACACACACATATATATATATGTATATACACCTACGTATATATATACACACATATATGTATATACACCTATATACACACACACACACATATATATGTATATACACCTATATACATATATATACAGTGGGTACGGAAAGTATTCAGACCCCCTTAAATTTTTCACTCTTTGTTATATTGCAGCCATTTGCTAAAATCATTTAAGTTCATTTTTTTTCCTCATTATTGTACACACAGCACCCCATATTGACAGAAAAACACAGAATTGTTGAC
>NC_068287.1:2868251-2885751 GCF_025860055.1 Xyrauchen texanus | reverse complement strand
TCAAATTGAGAGCTTGTGAATTGGAATCAAATCAAATTGGGAAATCTGTATAATTACAGAGCCCTACAAACAAACTAGATATTTACAGAATGATTTTATCCAAAGTATTTCATAGTTCTTTTATTACAGATTCAGTCCTCCTGGAGTCACCCAAGGTTCAGTGTCTTGATCAAGGCCACAGTGGATATGCTTCATGAATCTGAGAGCTTTAAACTTACAACCTTTCATTATCTTAGTGCATGCTAGAAGATTGAGTAACATGACACTTTGAGATAGATTTAAAGGAATAAACCAGATCTAGTCCTGTCTTAACCTGATTTTGACATAATAGACAGAGATGTGCTCATTAACAGAGATGAGAAATATCATGTAAAAAAGCACAGAACAGGATAGGACAGGATATAAATGGATATGTAATAGGATATGACAGTATAGCGAACACTTCTGGTCATTCGTCAAGTTTATAACGTGCCATCTCATTTAAGGCCATTTGATGTGCGTTTCTGATCAGATCAGATATTTCGCCATCATGTGCAACACAGCATGTTTCAATCGTTGTTGATCTAATGTCTTTACTGTTCTTAGATTCCGATCACATCAGACATCAGTTCAATATCACAGTAACTAGACTTCAAACGTAAATATGCTATAGGGCCACAAGTTAATGCGATCAGACATCAGGAGGAGTGTAATCAATATGATTGACCAGAGATTGGCTGTTGTTACTCTATTATATCACAGTATAAATGAAGTAGACCAATAAACACGTTTGTTCTAGTGATGTGAGAACAGGAGGAGGGTAATCGATCATTGATCAGTTTTCACTCACCATCATGCTGTGACTCCAGCATAAGAACGCCGTTATAATCCACACCAGAGCTCTGCTGCACACGCCCCACGCCATCATTCACACACACACACATATATATACACACACGATATGATCCAGGAGAATATGCGTCAGATCTGAGTGCTTTAGCGGTGGTTTACTCTCTCATTGTCCTGCCGCTCTCAAAGCATTTACTCTTCCTCTTACTACTCCTGAACATGCGCACAACACACTGGAGGCGGAGCTGTGAAACGGCATCACTTCGGCATGGACCAGTGTTACAATCTATTCAGTTCCTTTTTAATGGCTAAATATCACATTCATAAATGTCAATTTTCAGGGGGTAAAATATGTTTAATTGAATTTAAAAATGAAGTGAATTATTAAATTGAGTCAATATTTCCCTCGAAGAAACAAAAAGCTATGCGAATTTTACAAGCATGTACACTTTTTAAAGTATTCTTATAATATTGTTTATATTTCCCCCTAGCATTTGAAATGTTGTATTTGTATTGTTTGATATTTTCTTCAATCTATATATATATATGTGTATATATATATTCAGTTCCTGAGATATTTTGTTCCAGTGGGCGGAGCATACATGAATATTCATGATTTATCCTGACATGCGTGTTGAAGTGGAACTGAATATGTTAGCACGCCACTGAGCGTAACTTGTCTGCATGATTATTTTGAAAAGGTAATTAAGCGTTGATAAAGTTAGACTAAACTACAACAGTTCACATTTCTGTAACATTTGATACATTTTCAAAAGTGCTTTTGATTAGTCTGTGTACTTTGTATTCTTCAGCTACTTTAGGAAACAGGAGAACAAGCTTTAGCCACTAAACCACCCTATATTGTGTTCTTGTGGGAATGAGAATCAGGCCAGCAGCTGCCACAAGAATATATATTTCTAATTGGGATGATAGGAAATAGTAAATATATTATGAACGTTACTTTTTAGTTTTGCGTTTGTGATGCACTTGTTTCTACAACAGATTTGTATTTAGTATTTTGGTCCAAATATAATTTCACAGAAGACACTGTGAGTGGACTTTTTAGTGTGTTAATGAAAAGTAATTTGGAATTTCAGTTCGCTTAACAAAATTCAAATGCGTATTAAACTGACATGAAACATGATCATGTAAGAATACATTCATACTCATGTGATGTCAATGTCATTGTCTCTTTCAGATTGTATGTGAGAGCTGCAGTGGCTGGCACCGCTGGCATTATGTTATCCAAGCAAATATGTAGGCTGTTTCATTTGTCCAGTGTGCCAAGGCCATGCCTAACTATTATATATAACATTATATATATTATATATATATATATATATTATATATAACATGCCTACAGGCCATAAACTATTTTCTGGGGCACTCACTAATTTTGTGTTTATTTATTTATTTGTTTTATTTAACAAAACACAAATTAACAAGACATAGCAGCTTATAGAAGAGACCAATGACACATACATATGTATATACATATATATACACAAACACTATGAAAAAAAGGAACAACAAAATATACAGATGTATAGATATAGTAGTATAGGTGTGTATGTAGGTACAGTAATACGTTTAAGCAATAGGTAAATTTAGTGTGGTATAATAGTAGATATAAACTCGTTGAGTGGTATCGAAACAATCAGAGTTATAATAATAATAATAGTTGTAGTAGTCGTATTAATAGTAACAATAATAGTAGTAGCAGCAGTAGTAACAATAATAAGGACAATAATAGTAGCAGTTAGGGCTGCACGATTTGGGAAAAAAGTCATATTGCGATTATTGAGGTTAAAATTGCAATATGCGATTGCAAAATAATAAACAAATGGTAACATGAGTCAACTTGCTTGGTTATCAAGGAAAATGCACAAATAGTTTACTGATAATGCTGAAATGTGTATTTTTCAACTCAAACATGCAAACTAGCAACAACAACAACTATAAATGCACAGTGTTTTCAAATTAAAATATTTTTACAAAATTAAATACTATCATTGCCTGATGATACTTGTTATTTTCTCAACATTACACCTAAATAAAATATAACAATAAATAAGAACATACTAATTTTCACAAAAATAAGCTTGTCCAAACAAACGGACATTTAAGCAGGATGTAACATGTACTTTGTATAAACTTTTGAAAAGGAAACTGGATATAAAAGTGTGGTTCACTCAAACCACTAAAACTTGTTGTTGTTGTTGTGTATATATACACACATTTTACTGTTGTAATTTTAATGTTATTTTTCACATAAGATTGATCTTATGATGATCTCATCAATGATGCTACACGTTGTGAGCTGTAGACAGCGGGGGTGAGAGACGAGCATCTCAGAGTGCGCATCAGCCGGCAGAACTTTAAATGACAGATAAATTACTTTAAATCTCTCCCGGTGTCGACTCCCGCTCAGATTGGAAGCAGCTCTGAGTTTGAGCTTATTTACATGTCACGCTCCCATATTATATTACCTTTAATTATTGATGAAATAAAGATATTGTGATCTGTGTTTCTGTGTTATTTCTTCTGGCCACCAGCTCAGAGTCGACCTTCACCTGATTTCCACACTGAACACCGGAAACTCACATGACCACACGTACCACTCCCTAAACTGAGACTGACTGGTCATCTTTTTATTAGCGGTGTAGAAAATTGGCAAACAGCTCTCAGAGAGAATGCGCTGTCACGTCTACACATGCACTTATTTATTTAATAAAATCGCTGCACTTGCGGTCATATAATCGCACAGGCTGACATCGCGATTGCGATATTATTAATCATGCAGAACTAGTAGCAGTAGTAATAATAATAATAACAATAATAGTAGTAGTAGTAATAATAATAACAATAATAGTAGTAGCAGTAATAATAATAACAACTAGATGGGTACATTTCCTGAAGAAAATGTGAGTGGTGCTTGCCGTGGCAAAACTCGGCAAACAGCGTGTCGTAACTCGAAAAGAACAAAAATCGTGGTCGTACATAAATCAACCCGGAAGTCTCTACGTTTTTGTGATGCAGAGATAAGTGATTTGTTACTCGGTTGCTAGGGTAACCCCATCTGGTTGCTAGGCAGTTACCATAGTGATACTAATCAAGTGTCCTTGCCATCCTGATTGAAATAAGTCAACCCGGAAGTCTCTACGTTTTTCTGATGCAGAGATATGTGATTTGTTACTCGGTTGCTAGGGTAAGCCCGTGTGGTTGCTATGCAGTTACCAAGGTAATACAATACGCGGCTGCTTTCCATCCCGAGCGAAATAAGTCAACCCGGAAGTCTCTACGTTTTTCCGATGCAGAGATATGTGATTTGTTACTCTGTTGCTAGGGTAACCCCATGTGGTTGATAGGCAGTTACCATAGTGATACTTATGAAGTGTCCTTGCCATCCTGATTGGAATAAATCAACCCAGAAGTCTCTCTGATTTTCTGGTACAGAGATATAGTTGTAGCTAAACGGTTGCTAGGTTACTCTGTTTAGTTGCTAGGGAGTGGCTTGGCAGCTGCCAATCATGAAACTTCAAAGGCTGCTTGTCAGTATGAGTGATATAAACCAACTCCCATGCCTCTGTGACATTCAGAATCGAAGATATGCCTCTATGGATTTTGGTTGCTACGGTGCTCGACAATGGTTGCTAGGGAGGGGCTAGGAAGTTTTGAGGTGATTCATGATTGGCTGTTTGCTGTCCCGAGTCAAACGAGACCACCCTTGTGTTTCTATGACGCTTCTATCCGGAGATATCCCTTTGATGTCTTTCATCAGAAGTCTATGGGACTTGTTGCTAAGGTGCTCTAAATGGTTGCTAGGGCGTGGCTTGATAGCTTCACAATGATCCTGAGAGACTGATTGGTCGTCTGAGTAAAATGAGCCCGCCCCCTCGTCTCTATGACACTGTGATCCAGAGCTATGTTCAGTACAAAATCCTTAGCCATTTCATTTCATGGGCCGTCCTACACCATTATAAGTCAATTGGGGCATTTTTGGGCAGCTCCTGCCCCCCAGGGGTGCAACTTTTACCCCATATTGAGGTATGCTCTTACAGAGCCTGCCAGCCTCTTCAAATGTGGCAAATCACACGTTTCTCGCGAAATCCTCGCTCGGAGCTGTGACGCGTCAAAGTTTGTCGCAATGTTAAGTCTATGGGATTTTTCGGCGCTTTTTTGCCCCTAGGGCAAACACCGCACTCCGATACGCTTATAAACGTCATAGCACACGTGTCCTCAATAGGCCGTTCGATTTGACACCTCATTCGTGGGTCTACGCCAAACGGTGCGGGACGAGTTAGGTGCCGAAGTTTTGTACGGAGATATAATAATAAGAAGAAAAACTAGATAGTTACATTTCCTGAAGAAAATGTGAGTGGTGCTTGCCGTGGCAAAACTCGTCAAACAGCATGTTGTAACTTGAAAAAAACAAAAATTATGGTCATAAATAAATCAACCCAGAAGTCTCTACGATTTTCTGGTTCAGAAATATGTGATTTGTTGCTCGGTTGCTAGGGTAAGCCCATGTGGTTGCTATGCAATTGCCAAGGTAATACAATACATGGCTCCTTTCCATCCTGAGTGAAATAAGTCAACCCGGAAGTCTGTAGTGTTTTCTGGTGCAGAGATATGTGATTTGTTACTCGGTTGCTAGGGTAACCCCATCTGGTTGCTAGGCAGTTACCATAGGGATACTAATGAAGTCTCCTTGCCATCCTGGTTGAAATAAATCAACCTAGAAGTCTGTACGATTTTCTGGTGCAGAAATATGTGATTTGTTACTCGGTTGCTAGGGTAACCCCATGTGGTTGCTAGGCAGTTACCATAGTGATACTTATCAAGTGTCCTTGCCATCCTGATTGAAATAAACCAACCCAAAAATCTGTACGTTTTTCTGATGCAGAGATATGTGATTTGTTACTCGGTTGCTAGGGTTACCCCATGTGGTTGCTAGGCAGTTATCATAGTGATACTTATCAAGTGTCCTTGCCATCCTGATTGAATAAAATCAACCCAGAAGTCTGTACGTTTTTCTGATGCAGAGATATGTGATTTGTTACTCGGTTGCTAGGGTAACCCCATGTGGTTGCTAGGCAGTTACCATAGTGATACTAATCAAGTGTCCTTGCCATCCTGATTGAAATAAACCAACCCAGAAGTCTCTACGTTTTTCTGATGCAGAGATATGTGATTTGTTACTCGGTTGCTAGGGTTACCCCATGTGGTTGCTAGGCAGTTACCATAGTGATACTTATCAAGTGTCCTTGCCATCCTGATTGAAATAAGTCAAACCGGAAGTCTCTACATTTTTCTGATGCAGAGATATGTGATTTGTAACTCGGTTGCTAGGGTAACCCCATCTGGTTGCTAGGCAGTTACCATAGTGATACTAATGAAGTGTCCTTGTCATCCTGATTGAAATATGTCAACCCGGAAGTCTGTATGTTTTTGTGATGCAGAGATATGTGATTTGTTACTCGGTTGTTAGGGTAACCACATCTGGTTGCTAGGCAGTTACCATAGTGATACTAATCAAGTCTCCATGCCATCCTGACTGAAATAAGTCAACCCGGAAGTCTCTACGTTTTTCTGATGCAGCGATATGTGATTTGTTACTCAGTTGCTAGGGTAACCCCATCTGGTTGCTAGGCAGTTACCATAGGGATACTAATGAAGTCTCCTTGCCATCCTGGTTGAAATAAATCAACCTAGAAGTCTGTACAATTTTCTGGTGCAGAAATATGTGATTTGTTACTCGGTTGCTAGGGTAACCCCATGTGGTTGCTAGGCAGTTACCATAGTGATACTTATCAAGTGTCCTTGCCATCCTGATTGAAATAAACCAACCCAAAAATCTGTACGCTTTTCTGATGCAGAGATATGTGATTTGTTACTCGGTTGCTAGGGTTACCCCATGTGGTTGCTAGGCAGTTATCATAGTGATACTTATCAAGTGTCCTTGCCATCCTGATTGAATAAAATCAACCCAGAAGTCTGTACGCTTTTCTGATGCAGAGATATGTGATTTGTTACTCGGTTGCTAGGGTAACCCCATGTGGTTGCTAGGCAGTTACCATAGTGATACTAATCAAGTGTTCTTGCCATCCTGATTGAAATAAACCAACCCAGAAGTCTCTACGCTTTTCTGATGCAGAGATATGTGATTTGTTACTCGGTTGCTAGGGTTACCCCATGTGGTTGCTAGGCAGTTACCATAGTGATACTTATCAAGTGTCCTTGCCATCCTGATTGAAATAAACCAACCCAGAAGTCTGTAAGTTTTTCTGATGCAGAGATATGTGATTTGTTACTCGGTTGCTAGGGTAACCCCATGTGGTTGCTAGGCAGTTACCATAGTGATACTTATCAAGTGTCCTTGCCATCCTGATTGAAATAAATCAACCCAGAAGTCTCTACCTTTTTCTGATGCAGAGATATGTGATTTTTTATTCGGTTGCTAGGGTAACCCCATGTGGTTGCTAGGCAGTTAGCATAGTGATACTAATGAAGTGTCCTTGCCGTCCTGATTGAAATAAGTCAACCCGGAAGTCTCTACGTTTTTGTGATGCAGAGATATGTGATTTGTTAGTCGGTTGCTAGGGTAACCCCATCTGGTTGCTAGGCAGTTACCATAGTGATACTAATGAAGTGTCCTTGTCATCCTGATTGAAATATGTCAACCCGAAGTCTGTACGCTTTTGTGGTGCAGAGATATGTGATTTGTTACTCGGTTGCTAGGGTAACCCCATCTGGTTGCTAGGCAGTTACCATAGTGATACTAATCAAGTCTCCATGCCATCCTGATTGAAATAAGTCAACCCGAAGTCTCTACGTTTTTCTGATGCAGAGATATGTGATTTGTTACTCGGTTGCTAGGGTAACCCCATCTGGTTGCTAGGCAGTTACCATAGTGATACTAATGAAGTCTCCTTGCCATCCTGATTGAAATAAGTCAAAACGGAAGTCTCTACATTTTTCTGATGCAGAGATATGTGATTTGTAACTCGGTTGCTAGGGTAACCCCATGTGGTTGCTAGGCAGTTACCTTAGTGATACTTATCAAGTGTCCTTGCCATCCTGATTGAAATAAATCAACCCAGAAGTCTCTCTGATTTTCTGGTGCAGAGATATGTGATTTGTTACTCGGTTGCTAGGGTAACCCCATGTGGTTGCTAGGCAGTTACCATAGTGATACTTATCAAGTGTCCTTGCCATCCTGATTGAAATAAACCAACCCAGAAGTCTGTACGTTTTTCTGATGCAGAGATATGTGATTTGTTACTCGGTTGCTAGGGTTACCCCATGTGGTTGCTAGGCAGTTACCATAGTGATACTAATGAAGTCTCCTTGCCATCCTGATTGAAATAAGTCAAACCCGAAGTCTCTACATTTTTCTGATGCAGAGATATGTGATTTGTAACTCGGTTGCTAGGGTAACCCCATGTGGTTGCTAGGCAGTTACCATAGTGATACTTATCAAGTGTCCTTGACATCCTGATTGAAATAAATCAACCCAGAAGTCTCTCTGATTTTCTGGTGCAGAGATATGTGATTTGTTACTCGGTTGCTAGGGTAACCCCATGTGGTTGCTAGGCAGTTACCATAGTGATACTTATCAAGTGTCCTTGCCATCCTGATTGAAATAAACCAACCCAGAAGTCTGTACGTTTTTCTGATGCAGAGATATCTGATTTGTTACTCGGTTGCTAGGGTTACCCCATGTGGTTGCTAGGCAGTTATCATAGTGATACTTATCAAGTGTCCTTGCCATCCTGATTGAATAAAATCAACCCAGAAGTCTGTACGTTTTTCTGATGCAGAGATATGTGATTTGTTACTCGGTTGCTAGGGTAACCCCATGTGGTTGCTAGGCAGTTACCATAGTGATACTAATCAAGTGTCCTTGCCATCCTGATTGAAATAAACCAACCCAGAAGTCTCTACGTTTTTCTGATGCAGAGATATGTGATTTGTTACTCGGTTGCTAGGGTTACCCCATGTGGTTGCTAGGCAGTTACCATAGTGATACTTATCAAGTGTCCTTGCCATCCTGATTGAAATAAATCAACCCAGAAGTCTCTACGTTTTTCTGATGCAGAGATATGTGATTTGTTATTCGGTTGCTAGGGTAACCCCATGTGGTTGCTAGGCAGTTAGCATAGTGATACTAATGAAGTGTCCTTGCCGTCCTGATTGAAATAAGTCAACCCGGAAGTCTCTACGTTTTTGTGATGCAGAGATATGTGATTTGGTAGTCGGTTGCTAGGGTAACCCCATCTGGTTGCTAGGCAGTTACCATAGTGATACTAATGAAGTGTCCTTGTCATCCTGATTGAAATATGTCAACCCGGAAGTCTGTACGTTTTTGTGATGCAGAGATATGTGATTTGTTACTCGGTTGTTAGGGTAACCACATCTGGTTGCTAGGCAGTTACCATAGTGATACTAATCAAGTCTCCATGCCATCCTGATTGAAATAAGTCAACCCGGAAGTCTCTACGTTTTTCTGATGCAGAGATATGTGATTTGTTACTCAGTTGCTAGGGTAACCCCATCTGGTTGCTAGGCAGTTACCATAGGGATACTAATGAAGTCTCCTTGCCATCCTGGTTGAAATAAATCAACCTAGAAGTCTGTACAATTTTCTGGTGCAGAAATATGTGATTTGTTACTCGGTTGCTAGGGTAACCCCATGTGGTTGCTAGGCAGTTACCATAGTGATACTTATCAAGTGTCCTTGCCATCCTGATTGAAATAAACCAACCCAAAAATCTGTACGTTTTTCTGATGCAGAGATATGTGATTTGTTACTCGGTTGCTAGGGTTACCCCATGTGGTTGCTAGGCAGTTATCATAGTGATACTTATCAAGTGTCCTTGCCATCCTGATTGAATAAAATCAACCCAGAAGTCTGTACGTTTTTCTGATGCAGAGATATGTGATTTGTTACTCGGTTGCTAGGGTAACCCCATGTGGTTGCTAGGCAGTTACCATAGTGATACTAATCAAGTGTTCTTGCCATCCTGATTGAAATAAACCAACCCAGAAGTCTCTACGTTTTTCTGATGCAGAGATATGTGATTTGTTACTCGGTTGCTAGGGTTACCCCATGTGGTTGCTAGGCAGTTACCATAGTGATACTTATCAAGTGTCCTTGCCATCCTGATTGAAATAAACCAACCCAGAAGTCTGTAAGTTTTTCTGATGAAGAGATATGTGATTTGTTACTCGGTTGCTAGGGTAACCCCATGTGGTTGCTAGGCAGTTACCATAGTGATACTTATCAAGTGTCCTTGCCATCCTGATTGAAATAAATCAACCCAGAAGTCTCTACGTTTTTCTGATGCAGAGATATGTGATTTGTTATTCGGTTGCTAGGGTAACCCCATGTGGTTGCTAGGCAGTTAGCATAGTGATACTAATGAAGTGTCCTTGCCGTCCTGATTGAAATAAGTCAACCCGGAAGTCTCTACATTTTTGTGATGCAGAGATATGTGATTTGTTAGTCGGTTGCTAGGGTAACCCCATCTGGTTGCTAGGCAGTTACCATAGTGATACTAATGAAGTGTCCTTGTCATCCTGATTGAAATATGTCAACCCGGAAGTCTGTACGTTTTTGTGATGCAGAGATATGTGATTTGTTACTCGGTTGCTAGGGTAACCCCATCTGGTTGCTAGGCAGTTACCATAGTGATACTAATCAAGTCTCCATGCCATCCTGATTGAAATAAGTCAACCCGAAGTCTCTACGTTTTTCTGATGCAGAGATATGTGATTTGTTACTCGGTTGCTAGGGTAACCCCATCTGGTTGCTAGGCAGTTACCATAGTGATACTAATGAAGTCTCCTTGCCATCCTGATTGAAATAAGTCAAACCGGAAGTCTCTACATTTTTCTGATGCAGAGATATGTGATTTGTAACTCGGTTGCTAGGGTAACCCCATGTGGTTGCTAGGCAGTTACCTTAGTGATACTTATCAAGTGTCCTTGCCATCCTGATTGAAATAAATCAACCCAGAAGTTTCTCTGATTTTCTGGTGCAGATATATGTGATTTGTTACTCGGTTGCTAGGGTAACCCCATGTGGTTGCTAGGCAGTTACCATAGTGATACTTATCAAGTGTCCTTGCCATCCTGATTGAAATAAACCAACCCAGAAGTCTGTACGTTTTTCTGATGCAGAGATATGTGATTTGTTACTCGGTTGCTAGGGTTACCCCATGTGGTTGCTAGGCAGTTATCATAGTGATACTTATCAAGTGTCCTTGCCATCCTGATTGAATAAAATCAACCCAGAAGTCTGTACGTTTTTCTGATGCAGAGATATGTGATTTGTTACTCGGTTGCTAGGGTAACCCCATGTGGTTGCTAGGCAGTTACCATAGTGATACTAATCAAGTGTCCTTGCCATCCTGATTGAAATAAACCAACCCAGAAGTCTCTACGCTTTTCTGATGCAGAGATATGTGATTTGTTACTCGGTTGCTAGGGTTACCCCATGTGGTTGCTAGGCAGTTACCATAGTGATACTTATCAAGTGTCCTTGCCATCCTGATTGAAATAAACCAACCCAGAAGTCTGTAAGTTTTTCTGATGCAGAGATATGTGATTTGTTACTCGGTTGCTAGGGTAACCCCATGTGGTTGCTAGGCAGTTACCATAGTGATACTTATCAAGTGTCCTTGCCATCCTGATTGAAATAAATCAACCCAGAAGTCTCTACGTTTTTCTGATGCAGAGATATGTGATTTGTTATTCGGTTGCTAGGGTAACCCCATGTGGTTGCTAGGCAGTTAGCATAGTGATACTAATGAAGTGTCCTTGCAGTCATGATTGAAATAAGTCAACCCGGAAGTCTCTACGTTTTTGTGATGCAGAGATATGTGATTTGTTAGTCGGTTGCTAGGGTAACCCCATCTGGTTGCTAGGCAGTTACCATAGTGATACTAATGAAGTGTCCTTGTCATCCTGATTGAAATATGTCAACCCGGAAGTCTGTACGTTTTTGTGATGCAGAGATATGTGATTTGTTACTCGGTTGCTAGGGTAACCCCATCTGGTTGCTAGGCAGTTACCATAGTGATACTAATCAAGTCTCCATGCCATCCTGATTGAAATAAGTCAACCCGGAAGTCTCTACGTTTTTCTGATGCAGAGATATGTGATTTGTTACTCGGTTGCTAGGGTAACCCCATCTGGTTGCTAGGCAGTTACCATAGTGATACTAATGAAGTCTCCTTGCCATCCTGATTGAAATAAGTCAAACCGGAAGTCTCTACATTTTTCTGATGCAGAGATATGTGATTTGTAACTCGGTTGCTAGGGTAACCCCATGTGGTTGCTAGGCAGTTACCTTAGTGATACTTATCAAGTGTCCTTGCCATCCTGATTGAAATAAATCAACCCAGAAGTCTCTCTGATTTTCTGGTTCAGAGATATGTGATTTGTTACTCGGTTGCTAGGGTAACCCCATGTGGTTGCTAGGCAGTTACCATAGTGATACTTATCAAGTGTCCTTGCCATCCTGATTGAAATAAACCAACCCAGAAGTCTCTACGTTTTTCTGATGCAGAGATATGTGATTTGTTACTAGGTTGCTAGGGTTACCCCATGTGGTTGCTAGGCAGTTATCATAGTGATACTTATCAAGTGTCCTTGCCATCCTGATTGAATAAAATCAACCCAGAAGTCTGTACGTTTTTCTGATGCAGAGATATGTGATTTGTTACTCGGTTGCTAGGGTAACCCCATGTGGTTGCTAGGCAGTTACCATAGTGATACTAATCAAGTGTCCTTGCCATCCTGATTGAAATAAACCAACCCAGAAGTCTCTACGTTTTTCTGATGCAGAGATATGTGATTTGTTACTCGGTTGCTAGGGTTACCCCATGTGGTTGCTAGGCAGTTACCATAGTGATACTTATCAAGTGTCCTTGCCATCCTGATTGAAATAAACCAACCCAGAAGTCTGTAAGTTTTTCTGATGCAGAGATATGTGATTTGTTACTCGGTTGCTAGGGTAACCCCATGTGGTTGCTAGGCAGTTACCATAGTGATACTTATCAAGTGTCCTTGCCATCCTGATTGAAATAAATCAACCCAGAAGTCTCTACGTTTTTCTGATGCAGAGATATGTGATTTGTTATTCGGTTGCTAGGGTAACCCCATGTGGTTGCTAGGCAGTTAGCATAGTGATACTAATGAAGTGTCCTTGCCGTCCTGACTGAAATAAGTCAACCCGGAAGTCTCTACGTTTTTGTGATGCAGAGATATGTGATTTGTTAGTCGGTTGCTAGGGTAACCCCATCTGGTTGCTAGGCAGTTACCATAGTGATACTAATGAAGTCTCCTTGCCATCCTGATTGAAATAAGTCAAACCGGAAGTCTCTATGTTTTTGTGATGCAGAGATATGTGATTTGTTACTCGGTTGCTAGGGTAACACCATCTGGTTGCTAGGCAGTTACCATAGTGATACTAATCAAGTCTCCTTGCCATCCTGATTGAAATAAGTCAACCCGGAAGTCTCTACGTTTTCTGATGCAGAGATATGTGATTTGTAACTCGGTTGCTAGGGTAACCCCATGTGGTTGCTAGGCAGTTACCATAGTGATACTTATCAAGTGTCCTTGCCATCCTGATTGAAATAAATCAACCCAGAAGTCTCTCTGATTTTCTGGTGCAGAGATATGTGATTTGTTACTCGGTTGCTAGGGTAACCCCATGTGGTTGCTAGGCAGTTACCATAGTGATACTTATCAAGTGTCCTTGCCATCCTGATTGAAATAAACCAACCCAGAAGTCTGTACGTTTTTCTGATGCAGAGATATGTGATTTGTTACTCGGTTGCTAGGGTTACCCCATGTGGTTGCTAGGCAGTTATCATAGTGATACTTATCAAGTGTCCTTGCCATCCTGATTGAATAAAATCAACCCAGAAGTCTGTACGCTTTTCTGATGCAGAGATATGTGATTTGTTACTCAGTTGCTAGGGTAACCCCATGTGGTTGCTAGGCAGTTACCATAGTGATACTAATCAAGTGTCCTTGCCATCCTGATTGAAATAAACCAACCCAGAAGTCTCTACGTTTTCTGATGCAGAGATATGTGATTTGTTACTCGGTTGCTAGGGTTACCCCATGTGGTTGCTAGGCAGTTACCATAGTGATACTTATCAAGTGTCCTTGCCATCCTGATTGAAATAAACCAACCCAGAAGTCTGTAAGTTTTTCTGATGCAGAGATATGTGATTTGTTACTCGGTTGCTAGGGTAACCCCATGTGGTTGCTAGGCAGTTACCATAGTGATACTTATCAAGTGTCCTTGCCATCCTGATTGAAATAAATCAACCCAGAAGTCTCTACGTTTTTCTGATGCAGATATGTGATTTGTTATTCGGTTGCTAGGGTAACCCCATGTGGTTGCTAGGCAGTTAGCGTAGTGATACTAATGAAGTGTCCTTGCCGTCCTGATTGAAATAAGTCAACCCGGAAGTCTCTACGTTTTTGTGATGCAGAGATATGTGATTTGTTAGTCGGTTGCTAGGGTAACCCCATCTGGTTGCTAGGCAGTTACCATAGTGATACTAATGAAGTGTCCTTGTCATCCTGATTGAAATATGTCAACCCGGAAGTCTGTACGTTTTTGTGATGCAGAGATATGTGATTTGTTACTCGGTTGCTAGGGTAACCCCATCTGGTTGCTAGGCAGTTACCATAGTGATACTAATCAAGTCTCCATGCCATCCTGATTGAAATAAGTCAACCCGGAAGTCTCTACGTTTTTCTGATGCAGAGATATGTGATTTGTTACTCGGTTGCTAGGGTAACCCCATCTGGTTGCTAGGCAGTTACCATAGTGATACTAATGAAGTCTCCTTGCCATCCTGATTGAAATAAGTCAAACCGATATTCTCTACGTTTTTGTGATGCAGAGATATGCGATTTGTTACTCGGTTGCTAGGGTAACACCATCTCGTTGCTAGGCAGTTACCATAGTGATACTAATCAAGTCTCCTTGCCATCCTGATTGAAATAAGTCAACCCGGAAGTCTCTACATTTTTCTGATGCAGAGATATGTGATTTGTAACTCGGTTGCTAGGGTAACCCCATGTGGTTGCTAGGCAGTTATCATAGTGATACTTATCAAGTGTCCTTGCCATCCTGATTGAAATAAATCAACCCAGAAGTCTCTCTGATTTTCTGGTGCAGAGATATGTGATTTGTTAGTCGGTTGCTAGGGTAACCCCATCTGGTTGCTAGGCAGTTACCATAGTGATAATAATGAAGTCTCCTTGCCATCCTAATTGAAATATGTCAACCCGGAAGTCTGTATGTTTTTGTGATGCAGAGATAAGTGATTTGTTACTCGGTTGCTAGGGTAACCCCATCTGGTTGCTAGGCAGTTACCATAGTGATAATAATGAAGTCTCCTTGCCATCCTGATTGAAATAAGTCAACCCGGAAGTCTCTACGTTTTTCTGATGCAGAGATATGTGATTTGTTACTCGGTTGCTAGGGTAACCCCATGTGGTTGCTAGGCAGTTACCATAGTGATACTAATGAAGTCTCCTTGCCATCCTGATTGAAATAAGTCAACCCGGAAGTCTCTACGTTTTTGTGATGCAGAGATATATCATTTGTTACTCGGTTGCTAGGGTAACACCATCTGGTTGCTAGGCAGTTACCATAGTGATACTAATCAAGTGTCCTTGCCATCCTGATTGAAATAAGTTAACCCGGAAGTCTCTACGTTTTTCTGATGCAGAGATATGTGATTTGTTACTCGGTTGCTAGGGTAACCCCATGTGGTTGCTAGGCAGTTACCATAGTGATACTAATGAAGTCTCCTTGCCATCCTGATTGAAATAAGTCAACCCGGAAGTCTCTACGTTTTTCTGATGCAGAGATATGTGATTTGTTACTCGGTTGCTAGGGTAACTCCATGTGGTTGCTAGGCAGTTACCATAGTGGTACTAATGAAGTTTCCTTGCCATCCTGGTTGAAATAAATCAACCCAGAAGTCTGTACGATTTTCTGGTGCAGAAATATGTGATTTGTTACTCGGTTGCTAGGGTACTCTGTTTAGTTGCTAGGAAGTGGCTTGGCAGCTGCCAATCGTGAATCTCCAAAGGCTGCTTGTCAGTATGAATGATATAAACCAACTCCCATGCCTCTGTGACATTCAGAATGGAAGATATCCCTCTATGGATTTTGGTTGCTAAGGTGCTCGACAATGGTTGCTAGGGAGGGGCTAGGAAGTGTTGAGGTGATTCATGATTTGCTGTTTGCTGCCCCGAGTCAAACGAGACGACCCTTGTGTTTCTATGACACTTCTATCCGGAGATATCCCTTTGATGTCTTTCATTAGAAGTCTATGGGACTTGTTGCTAAGCTGCTCTAAATTGTTGCTAGGGCGTGGCTTGATAGATTCAAAATGATCCTGAGAGACTGATTGGTCGTCTGAGTAAAATGAGCCCGCCCCCTCGTCTCTATGACACTGTGATCCAGAGCTATGTTCAATACAAAATCCCTATGGCATTTAATTTCATGGGCCGTCCTACACCATTGAAAGTCAATTGGGGCATTTTTGGGCAGCTCCTGCCCCCCAGGGGTGCAACTTTTACCCCATATTGAGGTATGCTCTTACAGAGCCTGCCAGCCTCTTCAAATGTGGCAAATCACACGTTTCTGTGAAATCCTCGATCGGAGCTGTGACGCGTCAAAGTTTGTCGCAATGTTAAGTCTATGGGATTTTTCGGCCGCATTTTTGCCCCTGGGGCAAATACCGTACTACCGATCGCTTATAAAAGTCATAGCACACGTGTCATCAATAGGCCGTTCGATTTGACACCTCATTCGTGGGTCTACGCCAAACGGTGCGGGACGAGTTAGGTGCCGAAGTTTTGTACGGAGATATAAAAATAAAAATAACTAGATAGGTACATTTCCTGAAGAAAATGTGAGTGGTGCTTGCCGTGGCAAAACTCGTCAAATAGCCTGCTTGAAAAGAACAGAAATTGTGGTCATAAATAAATCAACCCAGAAGTCTGTATAATGTTCTGGTGCAGAAATGTGTGATTTGTTAGTAGGTTGCTAGGGTAACCCCATGTGGTTGCTAGGCAGTTACCATAGTGATACTAATCAAGTGTCCTTGCCATCCTGATTGAAATAAGTCAAACCGGAAGTCTGTATGTTTTTGTGATGCAGAGATATGTGATTTGTTACTCGGTTGCTAGGGTAAGCCCATCTGGTTGCTAGGCAGTTACCATAGTGATACTAATGAAGTGTCCTTTCCATCCTGATTGAAATAAGTCAACCCGGAAGTCTCTACGTTTTTCTGATGCAGAGATATGTGATTTGTTACTCGGTTGCTAGGGTAACCCCATCTGGTTGCTAGGCAGTTACCATAGTGATACTAATCAAGTGTCCTTGCCATCCTGATTGAAATAAATCAACCCAGAAGTCTCTCTGATTTTCTGGTGCAGAGATATAGTTACTGCTAAACGGTTGCTAGGGTACTCTGTTTAGTTGCTAGGGAGTGGCTTGGCAGCTGCCAATCATGAATCTCCAAAGGCTGCTTGTCAGTATGAATGATATAAACCAACTCCCATGCCTCTGTGACGTTCAGAATGGAAGATATCCCTCTATGGATTGTGGTTGTTAAGGTGC
>NC_068287.1:2853252-2867751 GCF_025860055.1 Xyrauchen texanus | reverse complement strand
AGATATTGACCCTCAGATAGATAGATAGATGGATGGATGGATGGATGGATGGATGGATGGATGGATTGATTGATCCTTGCTACCCTGAGTCCCATGAACAAAGCCAGAAGTCTTTATGTTGTTCTGTTGCAGAGATATGTGATTTGTTACTCGGTTGCTAGGGTAACCCCATATGGTTGCTAGGCAGTTACCATAGTGATACTTATCAAGTCTTCTTGCCATCCTGATTGAAATAAATCAACCCAGACGTCTCTACGATTTTCTGTTGCAGAGATATGTGATTTGTTACTCGGTTGCTAGGGTAACCCCATCTGGTTGTTAGGCAGTCACCATAGTGATACTTATCAAGTGTTCTTGACATCCTGATTGAAATAAACCAACCCAGAAGTCTCTACGATTTTCTGGTCCAGAGATATGTGATTTGATACTCGGTTGCTAGGGTAACCCAATGTGGTTGCTAGGCAGTTACCATAGTGATACTTATCAAGTCTCCTTGACATCCTGATTGAAATAAATCAACCCAGAAGTCTCTATGATTTTCTGGTGCAGAGATATGTGATTTGTTACTCGGTTGCTAGGGTAACCCCATCTGGTTGCTAGGCAGTTACCATAGTGATACTAATGAAGTGTCCTTGCCATCCTGATTGAAATAAGTCAATCCGGAAGTCTCTACGTTTTTCTGATGCAGAGATATGTGATTTGTTACTCGGTTGCTAAGGTAACCCCATGTGGTTGCTAGGCAGTTACCATAGTGATACTTATCAAGTCTCCTTGCCATCCTGATTGAAATAAATCAACCCAGAAGTCTCTCTGATTTTCTGGTGCAGAGATATGTGATTTGTTACTCGGTTGCTAGGGTAACCCAATGTGGTTGCTAGGCAGTTACCATAGTGATATTTATCAAGTCTCCTTGACATCCTGATTGAAATAAATCAACCCAGAAGTCTCTACGATTATCTGGTGCAGAGATATGTGATTTGTTACTTGGTTGCTAGGGTAACCACATCTGGTTGCTAGGCAGTTACCATAGTGATACTAATGAAGTGTCTTTGCCATCCTGATTGAAATAAGTCAATCCAGAAGTCTCTACGTTTTTCTGATGCAGAGATATGTGATTTGTTACTCGGTTGCTAAGGTAACCCCATGTGGTTGCTAGGCAGTTACCATAGTGATACTTATCAAGTGTCCTTGCCATCCTGATTGAAATAAATCAACCCAGAAGTCTCTCTGATTTTCTGGTGCAGAGATATGTGATTTGTTACTCGGTTGCTAGGGTAACCCCATGTGGTTGCTAGGCAGTTACCATAGTGATACTTATCAAGTCTCCTTGCCATCCTGATTGAAATAAATGAACCCAGAAGTCTCTCTGATTTTCTGGTGCAGAGATACAGTTATTGCTAAACGGTTGCTAGGGTACTCTGTTTAGTTGCTAGGGAGTGGCTTGACAGCTGCCAATCATGAAACTCCAAAGGCTGCTTGTCAGTATGAATGATATAAACCAACTTCCATGCCTCTGTGACATTCAGAATGGAAGATATCCCTCTATGGATTTTGGTTGTTATGGTGCTCGACAATGGTTGCTAGGGAGGGGCTAGGAAGTGTTGAGGTGATTCATGATTGGCTGTTTGCTGCCCCGAGTCAAACGAGACCACCCTTGTGTTTCTATGACAGTTCTATCCGGAGATATCCCTTTGATATCTTTCATTAGAAGTCTATGGGAGTTGTTGCTAAGGTGCTTTAAATTGTTGCTAGGGCGTGGCTTGATAGTTTCACAATGATCCCGAGAGACTGATTGGTCGTCTGAGTAAAATGAGCCCGCCCCCTTGTCTCTATGACACTGTGATCCAGAGCTATGTTCAATACAAAATCCCTATGCAATGAGGGAGAGAGAGAGGGAGAGATGCAGGGCTGACAGGCCCTTTTTGTCTGTGTGTGTTCCCAAATTAATGACTCTAATGAGCCGGTTGTTTTGACTCTACAGTGTGAAACATACAGTGTGACCAGTGTAGTCTGATTCCCAAATTAATGACTCTAATGAGCCGGTTCTTTTGAATCTACAGTGTGAAACATACAGTGTGACCAGTGTAGTCTGATTCCCAAATGAATGACTGTAATGATCCAGTTCTTTTGAATCTACAGTGTGAAACATACAGTGTGACCAGTGTAGTCTGATTCCCAAATGAATGACTCTAATGAGCCAGTTCTACAGTGTAGTGTTAAAAAAGTTTAACTTAGTTGTTAGATAGATAGATAGATAGATAGATAGATAGATATTTACCCTTAGATATATAGAGAGATAGATATAGATAGATAGAGAGAGAGAGATAGATATTTACCCTCAGATAGATAGATAGATAGATAGATAGATAGATAGATAGATAGATAGATAGATAGATAGATAGATAGATATTGACCCTCGGATAGATGCTAGCACATTTTTAGCATGTTTTAGCGTGTGGCTAGGAAGATTTTAGGTCATTACTTTTGGCTGCTTGATAAAAGAAATCCTCTGAGGGAGAGAGAGAGGAGAGATGCAGGGCTGACAGGCCCTTTTGTCTGTGTGTGTGAAAATGTCAGTTGGAATTTGAATTTCTGAACATTCCGCAATGTTAAGTCAATGGGAGTTTTTTCCGAGTTTGATCATCATTTTTAGGAAAACCGTAAGTCCGATCAGTTAGAAAAGATATAGCACACTATTCAGGATTAGTCTGAAGGTCTGTGCCGAGTTTGGTGCCTGTAGCTTAAAAGCTCTAGGAGGAGTTAGTCTTGGTAATTTTAGTCTCAGAAGAATAATAATAACTAGATGGGTACATTTCCTGAAGAAAATGTGAGTGGTGCTTGCCGTGGCGAAACTCGTCAAACAGCATGCTGTAACTCGAAAAGAACAAAAATCACAGTCGTAAATAAATCAACCCGGAATTCTGTACGATTTTCTGGTGCAGAAATATGTGATTTGTTACTCGGTTGCTAGGGTAAGCCCGTGTGGTTGCTATGCAGTTACCAAGGTAATACAATACGCGGCTCCTTTTCATCCCGAGCGAAATAAGTCAACCCGGAAGTCTCTACGTTTTTCCGATGCAGAGATATGTGATTTGTTACTCTGTTGCTAGGGTAACCCCATGTGGTTGATAGGCAGTTACCGTAGTGATACTTATGAAGTGTCCTTGCCATCCTGATTGGAATAAATCAACCCAGAAGTCTCTCTGATTTTCTGGTGCAGAGATATAGTTGTAGCTAAACGGTTGCTAGGGTACTCTGTTTAGTTGCTAGGGAGTGGCTTGGCAGCTGCCAATCGTGAAACTTCAAAGGCTGCTTGTCAGTATGAGTGATATAAACCAACTCCCATGCCTCTGTGACATTCAGAATCGAAGATATGCCTCTATGGATTTTGGTTGCTAAGGTGCTGGACAATGGTTGCTAGTGAGGGGCTAGGAAGTGTTGAGGTGATTCATGATTGGCTGTTTGCTGCCCCGAGTCAAACGAGACCACCCTTGTGTTTCTATGACGCTTCTATCCGGAGATATCCCTTTGATGTCTTTCATTAGAAGTGTATGGGACTTGTTGCTAAGGTGCTTTAAATTGTTGTTAGGGCGTGGCTTGATAGCTTCACAATGATCCCGAGAGACTGATTGGTCGTCTGAGTAAAATGAGCCCACCCCCTTGTCTCTACGACACTGTGATCCAGAGCTATGTTCAATACAAAATCCCTATTTCATGGTCCGTCCTACACCATTGTAAGTCAATGGGGTCAACTTTGGGCTGCTCCTGCCCCCTAGGGGTGCAACTTTTACCCCATATTGAGGCATGCTCTTACAGAGCCTGCCAGCCTCTTCAAATGTAGCAAATCACACGTTTCTGCGAAATCCTCGCTCGGAGCCGTGATGCGTCAAAGTTTCTCGCAATGTTAAGTCTATGGGATTTTGCGGCCGCTTTTTTGCCCCTGGTGCAAATACCGTACCCCCGATCGCTTACAAAAGTCATAGCACACGTGTCCTCAATAGGCCGTTCGATTTGATACCTCATTCGTGGGTCTACGCCAAACGGTGCGGGACGAGTTAGGTGCCGAACTTTTGTATGGAGATATAAAAATAAAAATAAAAACTAGAATGTACATTTCCTGAAGAAAATGTGAGTGATGCTTGCCGTGGCAAAACTCATGAAATAGCATGTTATAACTTGAAAAGAACAAAAATTATGGTCATAAATAAATCAACCCTGAAGTCTGTACGATTTTCTGGTCCAGAAATATGTGATTTGTTATTCGGTTGCTAGGGTAAGGCCATGTGGTTGCTATGCAGTTACCAAGGTAATACAATACATGGCTCCTTTCCATCCTGAGTGAAATAAGTCAACCCGGAAGTCTGTACTATTTTCTGGTGCTAAGATATGTGATTTGTTACTCGGTTGCTAGGGTAACCCCGTGTAGTTGCTAGGCAGTTACCATAGTGATACTAATCAAGTCTCCTTGCCATTCTGATTGAAATAAATCAACCCAGAACTCTGTACTATTTTCTGGTGCAGAGATATGTGATTTGTTACTCGGTTGCTAGGGTAACCCCATCTGGTTGCTATGCAGTTACCAAGGTAATACAATACATGGCTCCTTTACATCCTGAGTGAAATAAGTCAACCCGGAAGTCTCTACTATTTTCTGGTGCAGAGATATGTGATTTGGTACTCGGTTGCTAGGGTAACCCCATGTGGTTGCTAGGCAGTTACTACAGTGATACCAATGAAGTCTCCTTGCCATCCTGATTGAAATAAGTCAACCCGGAAGTCTGTACTATTTTCTGGGGCAGAGATATGTGATTTGTTACTCGGTTGCTAGGGTAACCCCATGTGGTTGCTAGGCAGTTACCATAGTGATACTATTGAAGTCTCCTTGCTATCCTGATTGAAATAAGTCAGCCCGGAAGTCTCTACGTTTTTCTGATGCAGAGATATGTGATTTGTTAATCGGTTGCTAGGGTAACCGCATGTGGTTGCTAGGCAGTTACCATAGTGATACTTATCAAGTGTCCTTGCCATCCTGATTGAAATAAATCAACCCAGAAGTCTCTCTGATTTTCTGGTGCAGAGATATGTGATTTGTTACTCGGTTGCTAGGGTAACCCCATCTGGTTGCTAGGCAGTTACCATAGTGATAGTAATGAAGTCTCCTTGCCATCCTGATTGAAATATGTCAACCCGGAAGTCTGTATGTTTTTGTGATGCAGAGGTAAGTGATTTGTTACTCGGTTGCTAGGGTAACCCCATCTGGTTGCTAGGCAGTTACCATAGTGATACTAATGAAGTCTCCTTGCCATCCTGATTGAAATAAGTCAACCCGGAAGTCTCTACGTTTTTCTGATGCACAGATATGTGATTTGTTACTCGGTTGCTAGGGTAACCCCATGTGGTTGCTAGGCAGTTACCATAGTGATACTAATGAAGTCTCCTTGCCATCCTGATTGAAATAAGTCAAACCAGAAGTCTCTACGTTTTTGTGATGCAGAGATATGTGATTTGTTACTCGGTTGCTAGGGTAACACCATCTGGTTGCTAGGCAGTTACCATAGTGATACTAATCAAGTCTCCTTGGCATCCTGATTGAAATAAGTCAACCCGGAAGTCTCTACGTTTTTCTGATGCAGAGATATGTGATTTCCCAGATAGCAAAAAATGTCCGCACAGCTTCGTTTTGCCGCCGTCCCCAAGCTGTCGGCTATAGGTGCGTCTCACTGGCGGGGATGAAGCGTTTTCCGCCGAATTCGTCACGCCCATTTCCCAGATAGCAAAAAATGTCCGCACGACTTCGTTTTGCCGCCGTCCCCAAGCTGTCGGCTATAGGTGCGTTCAGACGGCGGGCCGCCCGCTTCATTTTCTCTGGCGGTTGCCTCGCGGCAATCGACCATGACGGCCGGCGGCAAGCCGCTTTGAAATACGAGGACAGCTTAGACTCTCAAAATCGACCAGCCATGTTGGCTATTATTATTTTTTGCTCCAAAGCCATTAGGGTTTATAACAGATTCTTGACTCTTGATTCCATGATAAGGTAAGGTTTAGGAAATGACATTTAAATTACTTTGAAACTCTGAAGCGATTATACAGTAATATATGTAAAATATATTGAATTATTTATACACAGGTGAAAATTGTTTACATTTATTTGATTGATGCACATTGAGACATGCACCAATAAACCAAAAATAATTCCTTTTTGTAAAACTTACTTGGCAATAAATATCTTTCTGATTCTGATTAGGTTTTAAAATAGATATTTAATACAGGGTATGAACAATTTAGCAGAATAAATTGATGAAGTTAGACTTTTCACCAATGCCTGTATCAGTGAACAGTGAAAGACATCTGCAACATGGCCAAAATATCGGGTAGCCTATACTTTAATTATTTTTTATTAATTTGCAACCATGGTGATATCTAACATAAACATGAAAATCCCTGTTTTGACGTGAAGGATAAACTCAATGAAAAAGCGAAATTATCCTCTGGTTTCACAGTTGCGCAGAAATTTCGTTTATGTCTACATTTTTTCCAACCTCGATTTTTTTGGTTATTTTACCTTTTACAGGTTTTGCAATTTGACCTGTACAAATGTTTAAGAAAGTGTTAAAGTCCCTGTAAAGGTAATACAAAAAATCTAAACACATTATAAATGTTAAAAATGTATTGCTAAAACACATGACAAAGACTGAACAGTGAAGTTCGCTGTCGCCAAATCTGTTTCCGGTTTACTTGCGCGTCGCCTAAAATGTCTGTTTTTACTCGGCGTCTCCAGAATCTTCCGAAAATACTGGCGTCAGCGATGTTCATCGCATTGTTGATGCCTGGTCCCCTGCTCCGACAAGCAAGAGGGACAAGGGCTTTAAACTCTACATATCGAGTTATCTGCACAACTACAAGGGTAAGTATTTTAATCTAATGTGGTGTGCCGGCAGATAGCGGCTAAGCTAGTTCAGCCACGTGTTCATTTTTAATGTAACGTTAGTATAGAAGCTTGTTTTTCTTAGTTTTAAAGCAGACTGTTTGTTAATTTTTGTGATAATTGTGATATCAATTATATTAACTTGGTCTCCTCTCAGTTTCTAATAAAGATCAGGACACCGGTGAAGTCACTGTCAGGGCATTGTGTTACAGGTCCATGAGAAAATCAGATAAACCTCACAGTTGAGTGTATGGTGAAGCTAGAATTAATAAGACCGCAGTTATAGGCTTGTTACTTTAATAGCCTGATGTTCCTGGGGACTCGGCTAAGGTTATTCATGATTAATGTAACTCAAATGAAAACAGTTATTGTAGGCAGGTAAGTTTCCCTAGCTGGTCCCCTCTGTGTAAAATGCGTTCTTATTCAAGTTTTCAACTCAGTCATTCGTTTAAGATGCAATCTTGTGTTATAAGTATTAGGCTATCATGATTATACAGTGAGCAAGCTATATAAATAAGTATTTAATATAATAAGTGTAGAGCAACAACCGAGGGTGTAAGGTAAAGGCTGAATATTGTAGATTTATTACAATATGTTGCATGTTTGAATTAAAATACCTGTGGATATGCAGGAGCACACACTCTACAAAGGCCTGACTGGAGATTTGCCTGATCTATCCGTCCTTCAGGTGAGTAGGGATATAACAATAGCACATTTCACTGTACAGTATGATATATCAACCAAAATCTGTATACCAATATTTCATTTTCTTTTTCCTCCCTTTTACAAACAAATATTGTGCTTCAAAGAAAAAAAATGAAATTGATGTTATCATAAGGGTTCTTCATTATGAACTTGTATGCCATGCATAACATACTGTGGATAGAAATTACAGGGAAAGTTACTGGTATGATAATTGTGGTTATATTATATTACTATTATATTTAGTGTATTGCTAATCAATATATTGTTACTTCCCAGATGACAGCTGCTCGCTTCAAGAGCAGGTGAAGCAAGTTGGGACAATGTTGAAGACATTTGCTCGCACTGGGCAATCGGGTACAACTTGCAAACAACACCTGTGGTTGTTGGTTTAATTCCCACTGGGGCCACCTGTACATGTAGTAGACCTAGATATAAATGTCATAGTTTAGTATTTGAAGGTCCAGGACTGACTACTTTATTCTTTTATTCTGGGAACCCCTGTAGGTGCAGATCAAACCCTAATGCTGCGACGTCTTGGGAGTTTGGCGATGTTGTGCGTAGCATGGACGACAAAATGCTATGCTGCAACGTTTCAGTGCCAATGTGTCTGTTGAAGAGTTATCCCTGACAGGGGATCTGTTACTCCCCCCTAGACACCCAGGAACATTTGGCGTTGCTTGACAACAGTTTGAGGCAGGATAAAGAGCTCCAGCAATGATTTGTAAGTGTGCCGATTTAGTTTATAACAGTATAGGGTAATCTAAAAAGTACAATTAAGATCGTACACTGCATATTCTACAGTCTGAATCCACAGCCTGTCACATTTTAAATTTATGAGAAGCTTCAGAGAAATGTAATTTGTAACATGTTTTTTTTTGTATTTTCAGCTTCGGTTTTTGGCAATCAAATGTGGGAGGGACCTAAAGACAACCGTGTGGCGAATGCTTCAGAGTATCTTCTCTAATCACCTTTCCATCAATACAACCTGGACTGGTGTAGGGGATAAAGCATGTTTTAGAGACATGTTCCTGAAGACCATTGTTCAAAGTAAGTTGGATATTTTTTTTATATTTAAGTAGATGTGTATGACCTTATTCCATTCAAATGGAATGACAGATCTTTATTTTCTACAGGAGCCATCCGGAAGAACCCGGCAACACAGGATGCCACTGATGAGGCGATCTAGGTTAACGTTACCTGAAAGGAGCATCTGAACATGAAGGTGGAAAAAGGCGCCGCACAGCTGAGAGGGACCCACAGCCGACCCCTTAAACCTAGGCTGACTACTGACACCCCAGCATCACTGACAACTGGAACCCTTTCTTTATCCTGCAGTCAGTAACATCAAGACCCCTAAAGAAGCCTGCTAAAAGTGTCAGACTACACTCACACTGTTCACTGTGGAAATTGTTTTTTTTTTTTTTTTTTTTTTTTCTCGTGACCCTGCTTTGAGGGCAGCTCCTTGGATGAATATGGGATGGTTTGTCCTTTTATACAGGCGCACGAGGAATCACTGAAGATATGCCAATTTGCACTGCCTCATTCTGGGGTCGGGAAAACCGGTGATTCTTAGCCCAGAAGTCCCCAACCTCTCCAGACATTCTGATTGGCTGTGTTCTCTACAGCCAGATTTTCTGCTGTTAATTATATTTATTCCCACTTGTTGTCATGTGTAAGTTGAATGTCAAAATGTATATTATACCTGCACATTCCTTGATACCAAAGATCTCAATTATTTCATATACAATTTGCTGCTTATTTCATTGTTACAGTGCTTAACTATTCTATTTTTAAATATAACTTGTAAATCCTAGATTATACATCTAATACTTGATATTTGCACATTATCTGGTATCAAATATTCTACTTACCGTGACTTTAGTATTGGCTTATTTAATTCCGTCAGTGCTTAACAATTCTATTATAGTTTGTAAATCCTATTTCATACCTCTGATACTTGATATTGCACATTAACTAGTACCAAAAATTCTACTTTCATTCCATCACAGTGTTTAACTGTTATTCTATTGTTACATATAGCTTGTAAATCCTTGTGCCACAAGTCAGCATTGCAGTTATAATGGTATATTCTACTCCAGAGCTTTACTCTAAATTATTACCACTTAACCTATTGTTAGAAATGACTTGTAAATATGATGTTATACCTCAATTTATTTGGCATCCTGCACTTTCTTTGGTACCAAATATCCTCATTGCTTGTGTTTACTGGTAATTCTTTTCATCCCAGAGCTGACCTCTTTATATTATTAACAATTATTGTAAGTGTTACAATAGTGTTTTTTAAAAAAAAAAGAAATTGGAAACCTGCATGTTCTTTTGTGTGTGTATATATAATGTTTGTATTTTTCTGTTATTTATATTTCAGTGATATGACATCTTGTTTCAATGACAGTTACTGTACTTTGAAATGTGGAATTAAAACGCCAAATGGAAATTTGTCTGGTTTGATCAATCATTATTCTTGATAAACTGCATGCTATAAATATATATATATATATATATATACACAATAAGCGGTGACAGATCGCTCGAAAAAGCGTTTGCCTCCGACGGTCCGCCTCGATATAACGGCGGCTGGCCAGCGGGCCGTCCGCGTATCGAAGGCGGTAGGAAGGCGGCTGCCGCTTTTAAAAAGCGGCTGCCGCCGGCGGACCGCCGTCGAACGTGTTTGCGATATCGCCATTCTGCCGCTTCTACTGCCGCCGGCGCACCGCCAGCGGACCGCCGACTTCTTGCTATCTGGGTTGTTACTCGGTTGCTAGGGTAACCCCATGTGGTTGCTAGGCAGTTACCATAGTGATACTAATGAAGTTTCCTTGCCATCCTGGTTGAAATAAATCAACCCAGAAGTCTGTACGATTTTCTGGTGCAGAAATATGTGATTTGTTACTCGGTTGCTAGGGTACTCTGTTTAGTTGCTAGGGAGTGGCTTGGCAGCTGCCAATCGTGAATCTCCAAAGGCTGCTTGTCAGTATGAATGATATAAACCAACTCCCATGCCTCTGTGACATTCAGAATGGAAGATATCCCTCTATGGATTTTGGTTGCTAAGGTGCTCGACAATGGTTGCTAGGGAGGGGCTAGGAAGTGTTGAGGTGATTCATGATTGGCTGTTTGCTGCCCCGAGTCAAACGAGACGACCCTTGTGTTTCTATGACACTTCTATCCGGAGATATCCCTTTGATGTCTTTCATTAGAAGTCTATGGGACTTGTTGCTAAGCTGCTCTAAATTGTTGCTAGGGCGTGGCTTGATAGATTCAAAATGATCCTGAGAGACTGATTGGTCGTCTGAGTAAAATGAGCCCGCCCCTCGTCTCTATGACACTGTGATCCAGAGCTATGTTCAATACAAAATCCCTATGGCATTTAATTTCATGGGCCGTCCTACACCATTGTAAGTCAATTGGGGCATTTTTGGGCAGCTCCTGCCCCCCAGGGGTGCAACTTTTACCCCATATTGAGGTATGCTCTTACAGAGCCTGCCAGCCTCTTCAAATGTGGCAAATCACACGTTTCTGTGAAATCCTCGATCGGAGCTGTGACGCGTCAAAGTTTGTCGCAATGTTAAGTCTATGGGATTTTCCGGCCGCTTTTTTGCCCCTGGGGCAAATACCGTACCACCGATCGCTTATAACAGTCATAGCACACGTGTCATCAATAGGCCGTTCGATTTGACACCTCATTCGTGGGTCTACGCCAAACGGTGCGGGACGAGTTAGGTGCCGAAGTTTTGTATGGAGATATAAAAATAAAAATAAAAATAATAAGTATGTGAGATTACAATAGTGATGCTTTGCAAGCACCACTAATAAAAATAAAAATAAATATAGCTGCAAGCAGCGATGGCGGGCCCAAGCCGGTGGCGCCGCCACCCCCGTGCCTTTAGGGTTGCTGTGCACGATGGGCAATAACATAACCTCGCTTTAAATGTCGAGAAGATGTGTGCTGTAGAGCTCGCATCAGTGTGTGCTCTGCAAAAGTGCGCATCGAGGGCACATATCAACCACAAAGTATGTGTGAGCACCCTTCTGATACCTAAAATGAAAAATTAGACACCCTACGGTCTCATGGAGTTAATGGACACATGAAATAAGTACACAAGACTGAAAATTCATATGAAGTGTGCCATTTGGGACAGGGTATATGACCGTGAACCACAATAGTCACATCTATGAGATAATTCAAATGTAGAATAATTTTTGATATCATAGGATGTCATAGGTCAATATATTTTGCAGCACTTAAATATGTTAATCCAGAAGGCCAGTATTTATCTGGAGGTCTTTGTACAGGTTTATTAATGTAATTATAATTTACTCACTGCTTATGTGTTCCTATAATATGCAATGGAAGTACATTTTTATGTTTAACATGGGTGTATTCACAATACATAGCATACGATATAATATTTTAAGATTATTTATCATTATGTTAAGTACATCATTAAAGTTAAGATAGTAAATGTATTTATATATTTTGTAGTAGCTAATTTAACAAGCAACTACACTGCGGGAATTATGAATTATACCAATGGAGTCGTATGGATTGCTTTTATGCTACCTTTATGTGCTTTTTGGAGCTTCAAAGTTAATTTGCTATGTGTTCCACATTCAAACCAAAATATCTGACTGTCTGTTGGTCGGAGCTAATGACTGTAAATTAGAAAGTTGTTCGGCTCGACGAGAACAATATACACGCCGAGTTTTGTAACTGTAGATAGAACTAACTAAGTTATAACACACTTCATATGTCCTTTTTTAGTCATAAATTAATTTCCTCGCCACGGCCAAAACGTTCGAGATATCAAAAATCCGTCTGCAATGTAGCATCCTCAATGACTTGACTTCATGCTGACCAAGTTTGGTGGCGATTGGATTAATTCTCTAGGACGAATATATATAATTCCAGAGCATGTGTTTCCAAACAATCCATAATAGCCGACTTCCTGTTGGGCTGGCGTAAAACTTAGAGCACGAAAGTTGTTCGGCCCGATGAGATATAGAAGTGTACCGAGTTTCATATTATTACATGCAAGCATGTTGATATATGGACAAGTGTTCAGACCCTGTTCAAGGGGGCGCTGTCGAGCCCCCCTGCCACGCCCGGGTACCAGATTCAGCCCGGCACTGATGGCCGCGGGTTCTGACCTGTGTGCAAAGTTTCAAGAGTTTTTGAGTACGTTAAGGGCCCCAAAAGTCCCGAAACCTTGAAAAACAATATCTTAATGCAAATATCACCCAACAGAGAAATCCCTCTCCCTCCCCTCCCTCCACTCCCCACACACAGAGAATTGGCAGGGGCATGTTGTCAGAGAGAGACAGAGAGAGAAAAACATAGAATGGGAGCGGTCACTCTGTCAGTCAGAGAGAGAAAATTCCAAGAAATCCACATTCAAACCACAATATCTGACTTTCTGTTGGTCGGAGCTAATGACTGTAAATTAGAAAGTTGTTCAGCTCGACGAGAACAATATACACGCCGAGTTTTGTAAATGTAGATAGAACTAACTAAGTTATAACACACTTCATGTGTCCTTTTTAGTCATAAATCAATTTCCTCGCCACGGCCAAACCGTTCGAGATATCAAAAATCCATCCGAATGTAGCATCCTCAATGTCTTGACTTCATGCCGACCGAGTTTGGTGGCGATTGGATTCATTCTCTAGGCGGAATATATATAATTCCAGAGCACGTGTTTCCAAACAACCCATAATAGCCGACTTCCTGTTGGGCTGGCGTAAAACTTAGAGCACGAAAGTTGTTCGGCCCGACGAGACCTACAAGTGTACCGAGTTTCATATCATTACATGCAAGCATGTTTGATATATGGACAAGTGTTCGAATCCCATTCCAGGGGCGCTGTCGAGCCCCCTGCCACGCCCGGTACCATCTTCGGTCCGACCCTGATGGCCGCGGGTTCCGACCCGTGTGCAAAGTTTCAAGAGTTTTCGAGCACGTTAAGGGCCCCAAAACCTTGAAAAACAAAAATAAAAGCATTTTCACTCCTCAGCAAAATCAGCACCCTCCCCCAGACACAGAGAGACATAGGGTCAGTGAGAGAGGAGAGAAAATTCTCCAAAACATCCACATTCAAACCACAATATCTGACTTTCTGTTGGTCTGAGCTAATGACTGTAAATTAGAAAGTTGTCCGGCTCGATGAGAACAATATAATTCCTGAGTTTTGTGACTGTGGGTCAAAGTGTAAAGCAACCCCCCCACTTTTGTCAAAAGGTGGCGCTACTGAGCCCCTGCACCACGCCCGTTTCTGAAACTTTGCACATGTCTACTGGCTAATAAATGTGATGTGTCTGTCGAGTTTCATGCAATTTCAAGTATGCTAAGAGTCTCAAAAGCATCAAAAAGAATATTCGAGTTTGAAGTGTTGCCGTGGCGACAGTATCGAAGATATCAATAATCCTTTCACATGTCTACATCTGCCGTGTGTTTACATTATACACCTAAAGTTTTAAGTAAATCGGGTAAAAATAAGTGGGTGATTTCAAAGCATTTTGAAAGTGACACACTTCCTTCTGCCAGTTGGTGGCGCTATAACTTTGACTGACAATAGTCACATCCATGCGATCGGCTTCTTCCAGCGATCACGCTGCTGCGGTTTCATGGAGATCAATTAATGTATGCAGAAGTTATAACACACTTCCTGTTTCTCTTTTAGCGCCATCATTTCGTTTCCTCGCCACGGCCAAACCGTTAGAGATATCAAAAATCTGCCGGCAATTTTTCATGCTCAATGTCTTGACATCATGCTGACCGAGTTTGGTGGCGATTGGTGGAATTCTCTGGGAGGAGTATTCCAAATTCCATTGCGTGCGTTTTTCAAACAACC